>NW_028317777.1:0-89930 GCF_055824585.1 Amblyomma mixtum | reverse complement strand
GTGTTCGAATCTAGTTTGTTTTGCTCTAAAACGACGTGCCACGTCGAGTTAGGCACGAATACGTGTATTTCACGCAGTTCTGGAGATATTACGTTTTCGAGTTCACACTCACTAACACTGGTAAAACGAAGTGTTCGAATCTAGCTTGTTTTGCTCTAAAACGACGTGCCACGTCGAGTTAAGCACGATACGTGCATTTCACGCAGGTTCTGGAGATATTACGGTTTTGAGTTCACACTCAACGAACACTGTAAAACGAAGTGTTCGAATCTAGTTTGTTTTGCTCTAAAACGACCGGTGCCACGTCGAGTTAAGCACGAATAGCTGCATTTCAGCGCAGTTCTGGAGGATATTACGTTTTTGAGTTCACACTCACGAACACTGGTAAAAACGAAGTGGTTCGAATCTAGCTTGTTTTGCTCTAAAACGACGATGCCACGTCGAGTTAAGCACGAATACGTGCATTTCACGCAGTTCTGGAGATATTACGTTTTTTCGAGTTCACACTCACGAACACTGGTAAAACGAAGTGTTCGAATCTAGTTTGTTTTGCTCTTAAAACGACGTGCCACGTCGAGTAAGCACGAATACGTGCATTTCACGCAGTTCTGGAGATATTACGTTTTGAGTTCACACTCACGAACACTGGTAAAACGAAGTGTTCGAATCTTGCTTGTTTTGCTCTAAAACGACGTGGCCACGTCGAGTTAAGCACGAATACGTGCCATTTCACGCAGTTCTGGAGATATTACGTTTTTCGAGTTCACACTCACGAACACTGGGTAAAACGAAGTGTTCGAATCTAGTTTGTTTTGCTCTAAAATGACGTGCCACGTCGAGTTAAGCACGAATACGTGCATTTCACGCAGTTCTGGAGATATTACGTTTTCGAGTTCACACTCACGAACACTGGTAAAACGAAGTGTTCGAATCTAGCTTGTTTTGCTCTAAAACGACGTGCCACGTCGAGTTAAGCACGAATACGGTGCATTTCACGCAGTTCTGGAGATATTACGTTTTTGAGTTCACACTCACGCACACTGGTAAAACGAAGTGTTCGAATCAAGCTTGTTTTGCTCTAAAACGACGTACCACGTCGAGTTTAAGCACGAATACGTGCATTTCACGCAGTTCTGGAGATATTACGTTTTCGAGTTCACACTCACGAACACTGGTAAAACGAAGTGTTCGAATCTAGTTTGTTTTGCTCCTAAAACGACGGTGCCACGTCGAGTTAAGCACGAATACGTGCATTTCACGCAGTTCTGGAGATATTACGTTTTTGAGTTCACACTCACGAACACTGGTAAAACGAAGTGTTCGAATCTAGCTTGTTTTGCTCTAAAACGACGTGCCACGTCGAGTTAAGCACGAATACGTGCATTTCACGCAGTTCTGGAGATATTACGTTTTCGAGTTCACACTCACGAACACTGGTAAAACGAAGTGTTCGAATCTAGTTTGTTTTGCTCTAAAACGACGGTGCCACGTCGAGTTAAGCACGAATACGTGCATTTCACGCAGTTCTGGAGATATAACGTTTTCGAGTTCACACTCACGAACACTGGTAAAACGAAGTTGTTCGAATCTAGTTTGTTTTGCTCTAGAAACGACGTGCCACGTCGAGTTTAAGCACGAATACGTGCATTTCACGCAGTTCTGGAGATATTACGTTTTCGAGTTCACACGCACGAACACTGTAAACGAAGTGTTCGAATCTAGCTTGTTTTGCTCTAAAACGACGTGCCACGTCGAGTTAAGCACGAATACGTGCATTTCACGCAGTTCTGGAGATATTACGTTTTTTGAGTTCACACTCACGCACACTGGTAAAACGAAGTGTTCGAATCAAGCTTGTTTTGCTCTAAAACGACGTGCCACGTCGAGTAAGCACGAATACGTGCATTTCACGCAGTTCTGGAGATATTACGTTTTCGAGTTCACACTCACGAACACTGGTAAAACGAAGTGTTCGAATCTAGTTTGTTTGCTCTAAAACGACGTGCCACGTCGAGTTAAGCACGATACGTGCAATTTCACGCAGTTCTGGAGAGATTACGTTTTTGAACTCACACACACGAACACTGGTAAAACGAAGTGTTCGAATGTAGCTTGTTTTGCTCTTAAAACGACGTGCCACGTCGAGTTAAGCACGAATACATGCATTTCACGCAGTTCTGGAGATATTACGTTTTTGAGTTCACACTCACGAACACTGGTAAAACGAAGTGTTCGAATCTAGTTTGTTTTGCTCTAATACGACGTGCCACGTCGAGTTAAGCACGAATACGTGCATTTCACGCAGTTCTTGGAGATATTACGTTTTTGAGTTCACACTCACGAACACTGGTAAAACGAAGTGTTCGAATCTAGCTTGTTTTGCTCTAAAACGACGTGGCACGTCGAGTTAAGCACGAATACGTGCATTTCACGCAGTTCTGGAGATATTACGTTTTTGAGTTCACACTCACGAACACTGGTAAAACGAAGTGTTCGAATCTAGTTTGTTTTGCTCTAAAACGACGTGCCAAGTCGAGTTAAGCACGAATACGTGCATTTCACGCAGTTCTGGAGATATTACGTTTTGAATTCACACTCACGAACACTGGTAAAACGAAGTGTTCGAATCTAGCTTGTTTTGCTCTAAAACGACGTGGCACGTAGAGTTAAGCACGAATACGTGCATTTCACGCAGTTCTGGATATATTACGTTTTGAACTCACACACACGAACACTGGTAAAAGGAAGTGTTCGAATCTAGTTTGTTTTGCTCTAGAACGACGTTGCCACGTCGAGTTAAGCACGAATACGTGCATTTCCACCGCAGTTCTGGAGATATTACGTTTTTGAGTTCACACTCACGAACACTGGTAAAACGAAGTGTTCGAAATCTAGCTTGTTTTGCTCTAAAACGACGTGGCACGTCGAGTTAAGCACGAATACGTGCATTTCACGCAGTTCTGGAGATATTACGTTTTGAATTCACACTCACGAACACTGGGTAAAACGAAGTGTTCGAATCTAGTTTGTTTTGCTCTAAAACGACAGTGCCAGCGTCGAGTTAAGCACGAATACATGCATTTCACGCAGTTCTGGAGATATTAGGTTTTCGAGTTCACACTCACGAACACTGGTAAAACGAAGTGTTCGAATCTAGTTTGTTTTGCTCTAAAACGACGTGCCACGTCGAGTTAAGCACGAATACATGCATTTCACGCAGTTCTGGAGATATTACGTTTTCGAGTTCACACTCACGAACACTGGTAAAACGAAGTGTTCGAATCTAGCTTGTTTTGCTCTAAAACGACGTGCCACGTCGAGTTAAGCACGAATCCGTGCATTTCACGCAGTTCTGGAGATATTACGTTTTGAGTTCACACTCACGAACACTGGTAAAACGAAGTGTTCGAATCTAGCTTGTTTTGCTCTAAAACGACGTGGCACGTCGAGTTAAGCACGAATACGTGCATTTCACGCAGTTCTGGAGATATTACGTTTTGAGTTCACACTCACGAACATTGGTAAAACGAAGTGTTCGAATCTAGCTTGTTTTGCTCTAAAACGACGTGCCACGTCGAGTTAAGCACGAATACGTGCATTTTACGCAGTTCTGGAGATATTAAGTTTTTGACTTCACACTCACGAACACTGGTAAAACGAAGTGTTTCGAATCTAGCTTGTTTTGCTCTAAAACGACCGTGGCACGTCGAGTTAAGCACGAATACGTGCATTTCACGCAGTTCTGGAGAGATTACGTTTTTGAACTCACACACACGAACACTGTGTAAAACGAAGTGTTCGAATCTAGTTTGTTTTGCTCTAAAACGACGTGCCAGGTCGAGTTAAGCACGAATACGTCATTCACGCAGTTCTGGAGATATTACGTTTTTGTGTTCACACTCACGAACACTGGTAAAACGAAAGTGTTCGAATCCTAGCTTGTTTTGCTCTAAACGACGTGCCACGTCGAGTTAAGCACGAATACGTGCATTTCACGCAGTTCTGGAGATATTACGTTTTCGAGTCACACTCACGAACACTGGTAAACGAAGTGTTACGGAATCTAGCTTGTTTTGCTGTAAAACGACGTGCCACGTCGAGTAAGCACGAATACGTGCGTTTCACGCAGTTCTGGAGATATTACGTTTTTGAGTTCACACTCACGAACACTGGTAAAACGAAGTGTTCGAATCTAGTTTGTTTGCTCTAAAACGACGTGCCACGTCGAGTTACGCATGAATACGTGCATTTCACGCAGTTCTGGAGATATTACGTTTTTGAATTCACACTCACGAACACTGGTAAAACGAAGTGTTCGAATCTAGCTTGTTTTGCTCTAAAACGAGACGTGGCACGTCGAGTTAAGGCACGAATACGTGCATTTCACGCAGTTCTGGAGAGATTACGTTTTGAACTCACACACACGAACACTGGTAAAACGAAGTGTTCGAATGTAGCTTGTCTTTGCTCTAAAACGACGTGCCACGTCGTGTTAAGCACGAATACATGCATTTCACGCAGTTCTGGGAGATATTACGTTTTGAGTTCACACTCCACGAACACTGGTAAAACGAAGTGTTCGAATCTAGTTTGTTTTGCTCTAAAACGACGTGCCACGTCGAGTTAAGCACGAATACGTGCATTTCACGCAGTTCTGGAGATATTACGTTTTTGAGTTCACACTCACGAACACTGGTAAAACGAAGTGTTCGAATCTAGCTTGTTTTGCTCTAAAACGACGTGCCACGTCGAGTTAAGCACGAATACGTGCATTTCACGCAGTTCTGGAGATATTACGTTTTTGAGTTCACACTCACGAACACTGGTAAAACGAAGTGTTCGAATCTAGCTTGTTTTGCTCTAAAACGACGTGGCACGTCGAGTTAAACACGAATACGTGCATTTCACGCAGTTCTGGAGATATTACGTTTTTGAGTTCACACTCACGAACACTGGTAAAACGAAGTGTTCGAATCTAGTTTTGCTCTAAAACGACGTGCCACGTCGAGTTAAGCACGAATACGTGCATTTCACGCAGTTCTGGAGATATTACGTTTTCGAGTCACACTCACGAACACTGGTAAACGAAGTGTTCGAATCTAGCTTGTTTTGCTGTAAAACGACGTGCCACGTCGAGTTAAGCACGATACGTGCGTTCACGCAGTTCTGGAGATATTACGTTTTTGAGTTCACACTCACGAACACTGGTAAAACGAAGTGTTCGAATACTAGTTTGTTTTGCTCTAAAAACGACGTGCCACGTCGAGTTACGCATGAATACGTGCATTTCACGCAGTTCTGGAGATATTACGTTTTTGAATTCACACTCACGAACACTGGTAAAACGTAGTGTTCGAATCTAGCTTGTTTTGCTCTAAAACGACGTGGCACGTCGAGTTAAGCACGAATACGTGCATTTCACGCAGTTCTGGAGAGATTACGTTTTTGAGTTCACACTCACGAACACTGGTAAAACGAAGTGTTCGAATCTAGCTTGTTTTGCTCTAAAACGACGTGCCACGTCGAGTTAAGCACGAATACGTTGCATTTCACGCAGTTCTGGAGATATTACGTTTTCGAGTCACACTCACGAACACTGGTAAAACGAAGTGTTCGAATCTAGCTTGTTTTGCTGTAAAACGACGTGCCACGTCGAGTTAAGCACGTAATACGTGCGTTTCACGCAGTTCTGGAGATATTACGTTTTTGAGTTCACACTCACGAACACTGGTAAAACGAAGTGTTCGAATCTAGTTTGCTTTGCTCTAAAACGACGTGAGCCACGTCGAGTTACGCATGAATACGTGCATTTCACGCAGTTCTGGAGATATTACGTTTTTGAATTCACACTCACGAACACTGGTAAAACGAAGTGTTCGAATCTAGCTTGTTTTGCTCTAAAACGACGTGCCACGTCGAGTTAAGCACGAATACGTGCATTTCACGCAGTTCTGGAGATATTACGTTTTCGAGTTCACACTCACGAACACTGGTAAAACGAAGTGTTCGAATCTAGTTTGTTTTGCTCTAAAACGGACGTGCCACGTCGAGTTAAGCACGAATACGTGCATTTCACGCAGTCTAGAGATATTACGTTTTCGAGTTCACACTCACGAACACTGGTAAAACGAAGTGTTCGAATCTAGCTTGTTTTGCTCTAAAACGACGTGCCACGTCGAGTTAAGCACGAATACGTGCATTTCACGCAGTTCTGGAGATATTACGTTTTGAGTTCACACTCACGCACACTGGTAAAACGAAGTGTTCGAATCAAGCTTGTTTTGCTCTAAAACGACGTGCCACGTCGAGTTAAGCACGAATACGTGCATTTCACGCAGTTCTGGAGATATACGTTTTCGAGTTCACACTGCACGAACACTGGTAAAACGAAGTGTTCGAATCTAGTTTGTTTTTGCTCTAAAACGACGTGCCACGTCGAGTTAAGCACGAATACGTGCATTTCACGCAGTTCTGGAGAGATTACGTTTTTGAACTCACACACACGAACACTGGTAAAACGAAGTGTTCGAATGTAGCTTGTTTTGCTCTAAAACGACGTGCCACGTCGAGTTAAGCACGAATACATGCATTTCACGCAAGTTCTGGAGATATTACGTTTTTGAACTCACACACACGAACACTGGTAAAACGAAGTGTTCGAATCTAGTTTCTTTTGCTCTAGAACGACGTGCCACGTCGAGTTAAGCACGAATACGTGCATTTCACGCGAGTTCTGGAGATATTACGTTTTTGAGTTCACACTCACGAACACTGGTAAAACGAAGTGTTCGAATCTAGCTTGTTTTGCTCTAAAACGACGTGCCACGTCGAGGTTAAGCACGAATACGTGCATTTGCACGCAGTTCTGGAGATATTACGTTTTTGAATTCACACTTCACGAACACTGGTTAAAACGAAGTGTTCGAATCTAGTTTATTTTGCTCTAAAACGACGTGCCACGTCGAGTTAAGCACGAATACATGCATTTCACGCAGTTCTGGAGATATTAGGTTTTCGAGTTCACACTCACGAACACTGGTAAAACGAAGTGTTCGAATCTAGTTTGTTTTGCTCTAAAACGACGTGCCACGTCGAGTGTTGAGCAGACGATACATGCATTTCACGCAGTCGAGATATTACGTTTTCGAGTTCACACTCACGAACACTGGTAAAACGAAGTGTTCGAATCTAGCTAGTTTTTGCTCTAAAACGACGTGCCACGTCGAGTTAAGCACGAATCCGTGCATTTCACGCAGTTCTGGAGATATTACGTTTTTGAGTTCACACTCACGAACACTGGTAAAACGAAGTGTTCGAATCTAGCTTGTTTTGCTCTAAAACGACGTGGCACGTCGAGTTAAGCACGAATACGTGCATTTCACGCAGTTCTGGAGTATTACGTTTTTGGAGTTCACACTCACGAAACATTGGTAAAACGAAGTGTTCGAATCTAGCTTGTTTTGCTCTAAAACGACGTGCCACGTCGTAGTAAGCACGAATACGTGCATTTCACGCAGTTCTGGAGATATTACGTTTTTTGACTTCACACTCACAAACACTGGTAAAACGAAGTGTTCGAATCTAGCTTGTTTTGCTCTAAAACGACGTGGCACGTCGAGTTAAGCACGAATACGTGCATTTCACGCAGTTCTGGAGAGATTACGTTTTTGAACTCACACACACGAACACTGGTAAAACGAAGTGTTCGAATCTAGTTTGTTTGCTCTAAAACGACGTGCCCAGGTCGAGTTAAGCACGAATACGTGCATTTCACGCAGTTCTGGAGATATTACGTTTTTGTGTTCACACTCACGAACACTGGTAAAACGAAGTGTTCGAATCTAGCTTGTTTTGCTCTAAAACGACGTGCCACGTCGAGTTAAGCACGAATACGTGCATTTCACGCAGTTCTGGAGATATTACGTTTTCGAGTCACACTCACGAACACTGTAAAACGAAGTGTTCGAATCTAGCTTGTTTTGCTGTAAAACGACGTGCCACGTCGAGTTAAGCACGAATACGTGCGTTTCACGCAGTTCTGAGGAGATATTACGTTTTTGAGTTCACACTCACGAACACTGGTAAAACGAAGTGTTCGAATCTAGTTTGTTTTGCTCTAAAACGACGTGCCACGTCGAGTTACGCATGAATACGTGCATTTCACGCAGTTCTGGAGAATATTACGTTTTTGAATTCACACTCACGAACACTGGTAAAACGAAGTGTTCGAATCTAGCTTGTTTTGCTCTAAAACGACGTGGCACGTCGAGTTAAGCACGAATACGTGCATTTCACGCAGTTCTGGAGAGATTACGTTTTTGAACTCACACACACGAACACTGGTAAAACGAAGTGTTCGAATGTAGCTTGTTTTGCTCTAAAACGACGTGCCACGTCGTGTTAAGCACGAATACATGCATTTCACGCAGTTCTGGAGATATTACGTTTTTGAGTTCACACTCACGAACACTGGTAAAACGAAGTGTTCGAATCTAGTTTGTTTTGCTCTAAAACGACGTGCCACGTCGAGTTAAGCACGAATACGTGCATTTCACGCAGTTCTGGAGATATTACGTTTTTGAGTTCACACTCACGAACACTGGTAAAACGAAGTGTTCGAATCTAGCTTGTTTTGCTCTAAAACGACGTGCCACGTCGAGGTTAAGCACGAATACGTGCATTTCACGCAGTTCTGGAGATATTACGTTTTTGAGTTCACACTCACGAACACTGGTAAAACGAAGTGTTCGAATCTAGCTTGTTTTGCTCTAAAACGACGTGGCACGTCGAGTTAAACACGAATACGTGCATTCACGCAGTTCTGGAGATATTACGTTTTTGAGTTCACACTCACGAACACTGGTAAAACGAAGTGTTCGAATCTAGTTTTGCTCTAAAACGACGTGCCCACGTCGAGTTAAGCACGAATACGTGCATTTCACGCAGTTCTGGAGATATTACGTTTTCGAGTCACACTCACGAACACTGGTAAAACGAAGTGTTCGAATCTAGCTTGTTTTGCTGTTAAAACGACGTGCCACGTCGAGTTAAGCACGAATACGTGCGTTTCACGCAGTTCTGGAGATATTACGTTTTTGAGTTCACACTCACGAACACTGGTAAAACGAAGTGTTCGAATCTAGCTTGTTTTGCTCTAAAACGACGTGGCACGTCGACGTTAAGCACGAATACGTGCATTTCACGCAGGTTCTGGAGATATTACGTTTCTTGAGTTCACACTCACGAACACTGGTAAAACGAAGTGTTCGAATCTAGCTTGTTTTGCTCTAAAACGACGTGCCACGTCGAGTTAAGCACGCGAATACGTGCATTTCACGCAGTTCTGGAGATATTACGTTTTTGAGTTCACACTCACGAACACTGGTAAAACGAAGTGTTCGAATCTAGCTTGAAGAATGGCCTGAGGGGCGAGTTGGTGCATGATGAAATGAACGGCGGCGCAACAAGAAGAACACAACAAGAGAGGGGACACCACATGCGCACACCTACCAACTGTTTTATTGCATGGAAAGGAGGCATATTTATACAGCTCAGGCATGACACTAATCGCAATATCGCTCAGAACCCAACACGTGGAAAAGAAACAGCAACATCAGGATAAAAGAAAAAAGAAAAAAAAAACCCTTAACCTCTGCAGAAAAAACTAAGATTTTGATACAACAGAACTTTGAGCAGGCCATCTCGTAGCAAAAGCAGAGTCAAACAATCGTAGCAAAGGCAGAGTCAAACAAGAGAAGCAAAAGCAGTCAAAAAAATTAAAAAATGCAATCGTAGCAAAGGCAGAGTCAAATGTATTAAGCAAAAGCAGTCAGAACCCGATAAACAACAAAACGGAAAGCAAAAAACAGTAAAAAAGTTAACAACCGCCTCTAAAACAAACAACAGACGGCCGCTAGAAATGCAGGGCTGAAAAGATGCACAGCACATGGCGTTACAAAAAAACTGTCAAGAAAGGACACTTCATTTCTACGGAGGGATACTGAGGAGTCGCTAACACAAGTGCTTCCCTTCTTATTGATCATAAAGCCTCAAGAATTTCGCGTGCCACCTGATCGCGACTCCTGCCGAGAATCCTTATTCCGTTAAGCACTGGCTCACACTTGCAATCTTTACAATGTAGGGGCAAATTCGACCCGCCTCCGTTTTCTAACGACTTTTCGTGTTCCCGTGTTCTGTCGTTAATGCAGCGACCTGTCTGGCCTATATAGACCCCCCGCACGTCAGTGGGATTTCGTACACCACTCCGACGGCACAAGAAACGAAATGCTTGCCGTGCCTCTTTCCGCACATGGCTTTCTTCTCTTCGCTGATCCGCGAGCATAACCCGCTCAGCTTTCTTGGCGCAGAGAAAACGACAGGTACGTCGTACCGGCCAGCAACTTTCTTCAAGTTGTGCGCCACACGGTGTATATAAGGGACCACTTGTGGTCGCTTTGATCCCGGCTTAGCATGGAATTTCTTCTTCTTTCCTTTCATTTTTTGAAGGAGGGTCTCCGCTACGCTACAAACAACAGAACACGGGAAGCCAGCCATTTGAAGCCTTTCGATCTGATTGTTAAAGCTAGCCTCAGCCATGTGAGCACAGGACTTAAGCAATGCGGACTCGAGGGCAAAGTGAAGCGATCGCCCTTTTTACTGTCTTAGAGTGCGCTGATCCGTACGGAAGAAGTTCCTTTTTTTGCTCGTGGGAATACATCCAACAAACACGTCTTCTAAAAGCTTGATATTAATATCTAAAAACTGCAAGCTGTTGTTGTCAGGAAGTTCGTGAGTAAAAGCCAGCCCTTTTCCCTGTTGTCTAAAAACGGATAAGATTCCTTTCCACTGTGCTGGGAGCGTCAATGCAGAGTTAGTATTTTTTAGTATTACCAAGAAGTCGTCCACATATCTAAAAATTCGCAGGACTGGGCCACTGTCAAGGGAAGAAGCTAAAGCACGGTCAATAGTTGATAAAAAATATATTACACAATGCAGGGGCGACACAGGAACCGATGCAGATGCCTCTTCTCTGCAAGTACATTTCAGTTTCAAAGGAAACAAACGTAGACCTTAGGTAAAATTCTAGAAGTGATAAAAAATTGTCAACACTTAGTCCAGCTGAGTTCTGAAATGCGATGGCCCCATTAGATTCAATGCACTCCCGTACGGATTTGAAAAGGTCACCATGAGGAACTGAGTAAAATAAATCTTCCACATCAACAGAAAACAAGTATCCAATAGAAGACTGGTCTTTTAAAAAAGCTGTCACATCTGCAGAATTCTTGGTAGCGAAGGATCGTCTACATCAGTCCTTTCAAATGCTTAAGGAGAAATTTGCTCACCTTTTGCTGCCAAGAATCCCGCTCACTAACAATAGATCTGAAAGGCATGTCTGGCTTATTGGTTTTCAACCGTAAAAAAGACATCAAGAGACCCTTTCCTGCAGTCGCTGATTCCCTTGGCCAGCCCGGAAAGCTGCAACTGGCTGCACAACGAGATGGCTTTCGTTTTCACTCTACAGGCACTCTTCTTCACCTGAACAAAGTTCTTCAAAATGGCCTGCGTCGCCTTTTCTTTGAATACGCCCAGCCGGAACCACCGCGAAACCGCCTTCTTGTGTCTGCTTGAAGAAGTCTTAGGTCGTTGTTCTTGAAGAACGACACGACGTGTCGCGTGCGCTCCTTTGGGTAGAGGTCCTTTTTCCGGGCTGTCCTCAGTATCCCCGTCAACGCCATCCAAAAGGCACCTTTCCCGGTCAGAAGAAGTAGCAGCTACCCTAACGAAAGGGCCGAAGTACAGTTGTCCTCCAAGAATCCCAGCCTTCGAGCTACTGTCCCTGAACAGGAAGGTGGCAGATAAAGCCGGTGAGGACCGGGAAAGGTGCCTTTTGGATGGCGTTGACGGGATACTGAGGACAGCCCGGAAAAAGGACCTCTACCCAAAGGAGCGCACGCGACACGTCGTGTCGTTCTTCAAGAACAACGACCTAAGACTTCTTCAAGCAGACAAAGAAGGCGGTTTCGCGGTGGTTCCGGCTGGCGTATTCAAAGAAAAGGCGACGCAGGCCATTTTGAAGAACTTTGTTCAGGTGAAGAAGAGTGCCTGTAGAGTGAAAACGAAAGCCATCTCGTTGTGCAACCAGTTGCAGCTTTCCGGGCTGGCCAAGGGAATCAGCGACTGCAGGAAAGGGTCTCTTGATGTCTTTTTTACGGTGAAAACCCATAAGCCAGACATGCCTTTCAGATCTATTGTTAGTGAGCGGGATTCTTGGCAGCAAAAGGTGAGCAAATTTCTCCTTAAGCATTTGAAAGGACTGGATGTAGACGATCCCTTCGCTACCAAGAATTCTGCAGATGTGACAGCTTTTTTAAAAGACCAGTCTTCTATTGGATACTTGTTTTCTGTTGATGTGGAAGATTTATTTTACTCAGTTCCTCATGGTGACCTTTTCAAATCCGTACGGGAGTGCATTGAATCTAATGGGGCCATCGCATTTCAGAACTCAGCTGGACTAAGTGTTGACAATTTTTTATCACTTCTAGAATTTTACCTAAGGTCTACGTTTGTTTCCTTTGAAACTGAAATGTACTTGCAGAGAAGAGGCATCTGCATCGGTTCCTGTGTCGCCCCTGCATTGTGTAATATATTTTTATCAACTATTGACCGTGCTTTAGCTTCTTCCCTTGACAGTGGCCCAGTCCTGCGAATTTTTAGATATGTGGACGACTTCTTGGTAATACTAAAAAATACTAACTCTGCATTGACGCTCCCCAGCACAGTGGAAAGAATCTTATCCGTTTTTAGACAACAGGGAAAAGGGCTGGCTTTTACTCACGAACTTCCTGACAACAACAGCTTGCAGTTTTTAGATATTAATATCAAGCTTTTAGAAGGACGTGTTTGTTGGATGTATTCCCCACGAGCAAAAAAGGAACTTCTTCCGTACGGATCAGCGCACTCTAAGACAGTAAAAAGGGCGATCGCTTCACTTTGCCTCGAGTCCGCATTGCTTAAGTCCTGTGCTCACATGGCTGAGGCTAGCTTTAACAATCAGATCGAAAGGCTTCAAATGGCTGGCTTCCCGTGTTCTGTTGTTTGTAGCGTAGCGGAGACCCTCCTTCAAAAAATGAAAGGAAAGAAGAAGAAATTCCATGCTAAGCCGGGATCAAAGCGACCACAAGTGGTCCCTTATATACACCGTGTGGCGCACAACTTGAAGAAAGTTGCTGGCCGGTACGACGTACCTGTCGTTTTCTCTGCGCCAAGAAAGCTGAGCGGGTTATGCTCGCGGATCAGCGAAGAGAAGAAAGCCATGTGCGGAAAGAGGCACGGCAAGCATTTCGTTTCTTGTGCCGTCGGAGTGGTGTACGAAATCCCACTGACGTGCGGGGGGGTCTATATAGGCCAGACAGGTCGCTGCATTAACGACAGAACACGGGAACACGAAAAGTCGTTAGAAAACGGAGGCGGGTCGAATTTGCCCCTACATTGTAAAGATTGCAAGTGTGAGCCAGTGCTTAACGGAATAAGGATTCTCGGCAGGAGTCGCGATCAGGTGGCACGCGAAATTCTTGAGGCCTTTATGATCAATAAGAAGGGAAGCACTTGTGTTAGCGACTCCTCAGTATCCCTCCGTAGAAATGAAGTGTCCTTTCTTGACAGTTTTTTGTAACGCCATGTGCTGTGCATCTTTTCAGCCCTGCATTTCTAGCGGCCGTCTGTTGTTTGTTTTAGGCGGGTTGTTAACTTTTTTACTGTTTTTTGCTTTCCGTTTTGTTGTTTATCGGGTTCTGACTGCTTTTGCTTAATACATTTGACTCTGCCTTTGCTACGATTGTATTTTTTAATTTTTTTGACTGCTTTTGCTTCTCTTGTTTGACTCTGCCTTTGCTACGATTGTTTGACTCTGCTTTTGCTACGAGATGGCCTGCTCAAAGTTCTGTTATCAAAATCTTAGTTTTTTCTGCAGAGGTTAAGGGTTTTTTTCTTTTTTCTTTTATCCTGATGTTGCTGTTTCTTTTCCACGTGTTGGGTTCTGAGCGATATTGCGATTAGTGTCATGCCTGAGCTGTATAAATATGCCTCCTTTCCATGCAATAAAACAGTTGGTAGTGTGCGCATGTGGTGTCCCCTCTCTTGTTGTGTTCTTCTTGTTGCGCCGCCGTTCATTTCGAATCTAGCTTGTTTTGCTCTAAAACGACGTGGCACGTCGAGTTAAACACGAATACGTGCATTTCACGCAGTTCTGGAGATATTACGTTTTTGAGTTCACACTCACGAACACTGGTAAAACGAAGTGTTCGAATCTAGTTTTGCTCTAAAACGACGTGCCACGTCGAGTTAAGCACGAATACGTGCATTTCACGCAGTTCTGGAGATATTACGTTTTCGAGTCACACTCACGAACACTGGTAAAACGAAGTGTTCGAATCTAGCTTGTTTTGCTGTAAAACGACGTGCCACGTCGAGTTAAGCACGAATTCGTGCGTTTCACGCAGTTCTGGAGATATTACGTTTTTGAGTTCACACTCACGAACACTGGTAAAACGAAGTGTTCGAATCTAGTTTGTTTTGCTCTAAAACGACGTGCCACGTCGAGTTACGCATGAATACGTGCATTTCACGCAGTTCTGGAGATATTACGTTTTTGAACTCACACACACGAACACTGGTAAAACGAAGTGTTCGAATGTAGCTTGTTTTGCTCTAAAACGACGTGCCACGTCGAGTTAAGCACGAATACATGCATTTCACGCAGTTCTGGAGATATTACGTTTTTGAGTTCACACTCACGAACACTGGTAAAACGAAGTGTTCGAATCTAGTTTGTTTTGCTCTAAAACGACGTGCCACGTCGAGTTAAGCACGAATACGTGCATTTCACGCAGTTCTGGAGATATTACGTTTTTGAGTTCACACTCACGAACACTGGTAAAACGAAGTGTTCGAATCTAGCTCGTTTTGCTCTAAAACGACGTGCCACGTCGAGTTAAGCACGAATCCGTGCATTTCACGCAGTTCTGGAGATATTACGTTTTTGAGTTCACACTCACGAGCTTGTTTTGCTCTAAAACGACGTGGCACGTCGAGTTAAGCACGAATACGTGCATTTCACGCAGTTCTGGAGATATTACGTTTTTGAGTTCACACTCACGAACACTGGTAAAACGAAGTGTTCGAATCTAGCTTGTTTTGCTCTAAAACGACGTGCCACGTCGAGTTAAGCACGAATACGTGCATTTCACGCAGTTCTGGAGATATTACGTTTTTGAGTTCACACTCACGAACACTGGTAAAACGAAGTGTTCGAATCTAGTTTGTTTTGCTCTAAAACGACGTGCCACGTCGAGTTAAGCACGAATACGTGCATTTCACGCAGTTCTGGAGATATTACGTTTTTGAATTCACACTCACGAACACTGGTAAAACGAAGTGTTCGAATCTAGCTTCTTTTGCTCTAAAACGACGTGGCACGTCGAGTTAAGCACGAATACGTGCATTTCACGCAGTTCTGGAGAGATTACGTTTTTGAACTCACACACACGAACACTGGTAAAACGAAGTGTTCGAATCTAGTTTGTTTTGCTCTAAAACGACGTGCCAGGTCGAGTTAAGCACGAATACGTGCATTTCACGCAGTTCTGGAGATATTACGTTTTTGAGTTCACACTCACGAACACTGGTAAAACGAAGTGTTCGAATCTAGCTTGTTTTGCTCTAAAACGACGTGCCACGTCGAGTTAAGCACGAATACGTGCATTTCACGCAGTTCTGGAGATATTACGTTTTGAGTTCACACTCACGAACACTGGTAAAACGAAGTGTTCGAATCTAGCTTGTTTTGCTCTAAAACGACGTGCCAAGTCGAGTTAAGCACGAATACGTGCATTTCACGCAGTTCTGGAGATATTACGTTTTTGAATTCACACTCACGAACACTGGTAAAACGAAGTGTTCGAATTTAGCTTGTTTTGCTCTAAAACGACGTGGCACGTCGAGTTAAGCACGAATACGTGCATTTCACGCAGTTCTGGAGATATTACGTTTTTGAACTCACACACACGAACACTGGTAAAACGAAGTGTTCGAATCTAGTTTGTTTTGCTCTAAAACGACGTGCCACGTCGAGTTAAGCACGAATACGTGCATTTCACGCAGTTCTGGAGATATTACGTTTTTGAGTTCACACTCACGAACACTGGTAAAACGAAGTGTTCGAATCTAGCTTGTTTTGCTCTAAAACGACGTGGCACGTCGAGTTAAGCACGAATACGTGCATTTCACGCAGTTCTGGAGATATTACGTTTTTGAGTTCACACTCACGAACACTGGTAAAACGAAGTGTTCGAATCTAGCTTGTTTTGCTCTAAAACGACGTGCCACGTCGAGTTAAGCACGAATACGTGCATTTCACGCAGTTCTGGAGATATTACGTTTTTGAGTTCACACTCACGAACACTGGTAAAACGAAGTGTTCGAATCTAGCTTGTTTTGCTCTAAAACGACGTGGCACGTCGAGTTAAACACGAATACGTGCATTTCACGCAGTTCTGGAGATATTACGTTTTTGAGTTCACACTCACGAACACTGGTAAAACGAAGTGTTCGAATCTAGTTTGTTTTGCTCTAAAACGACGTGCCACGTCGAGTTAAGCACGAATACGGGCATTTCACGCAGTTCTGGAGATATTACGTTTTTGAATTCACACTCACGAACACTGGTAAAACGAAGTGTTCGAATCTAGCTTGTTTTGCTCTAAAACGACGTGGCACGTCGAGTTAAGCACGAATACGTGCATTTCACGCAGTTCTGGAGAGATTACGTTTTTGAACTCACACACACGAACACTGGTAAAACGAAGTGTTCGAATCTAGTTTGTTTTGCTCTAAAACGACGTGCCAGGTCGAGTTAACCACGAATACGTGCATTTCACGCAGTTCTGGAGATATTACGTTTTTGAATTCACACTCACGAACACTGGTAAAACGAAGTGTTCGAATCTAGCTTGTTTTGCTCTAAAACGACGTGGCACGTCGAGTTAAACACGAATACGTGCATTTCACGCAGTTCTGGAGATATTACGTTTTTGAGTTCACACTCACGAACACTGGTAAAACGAAGTGTTCGAATCTAGCTTGTTTTGCTCTAAAACGACGTGCCACGTCGAGTTAAGCACGAATACGTGCATTTCACGCAGTTCTGGAGATATTACGTTTTTGAGTTCACACTCACGAACACTGGTAAAACGAAGTGTTCGAATCTAGCTTGTTTTGCTCTAAAACGACGTGCCAAGTCGAGTTAAGCACGAATACGTGCATTTCACGCAGTTCTGGAGATATTACGTTTTTGAATTCACACTCACGAACACTGGTAAAACGAAGTGTTCGAATTTAGCTTGTTTTGCTCTAAAACGATGTGGCACGTCGAGTTAAGCACGAATACGTGCATTTCACGCAGTTCTGGAGATATTACGTTTTTGAACTCACACACACGAACACTGGTAAAACGAAGTGTTCGAATCTAGTTTGTTTTGCTCTAAAACGACGTGCCACGTCGAGTTAAGCACGAATACGTGCATTTCACGCAGTTCTGGAGATATTACGTTTTTGAGTTCACACTCACGAACACTGGTAAAACGAAGTGTTCGAATCTAGCTTGTTTTGCTCTAAAACGACGTGGCACGTCGAGTTAAGCACGAATACGTGCATTTCACGCAGTTCTGGAGATATTACGTTTTTGAACTCACACACACGAACACTGGTAAAACGAAGTGTTCGAATCTAGTTTGTTTTGCTCTAGAACGACGTGCCACGTCGAGTTAAGCACGAATACGTGCATTTCACGCAGTTCTGGAGATATTACGTTTTTGAGTTCACACTCACGAACACTGGTAAAACGAAGTGTTCGAATCTAGCTTGTTTTGCTCTAAAACGACGTGGCACGTCGAGTTAAGCACGAATACGTGCATTTCACGCAGTTCTGGAGATATTACGTTTTTGAGTTCACACTCACGAACACTGGTAAAACGAAGTGTTCGAATCTAGCTTGTTTTGCTCTAAAACGACGTGCCACGTCGAGTTAAGCACGAATACGTGCATTTCACGCAGTTCTGGAGATATTACGTTTTTGAGTTCACACTCACGAACACTGGTAAAACGAAGTGTTCGAATCTAGCTTGTTTTGCTCTAAAACGACGTGGCACGTCGAGTTAAACACGAATACGTGCATTTCACGCAGTTCTGGAGATATTACGTTTTTGAGTTCACACTCACGAACACTGGTAAAACGAAGTGTTCGAATCTAGTTTGTTTTGCTCTAAAACGACGTGCCACGTCGAGTTAAGCACGAATACGGGCATTTCACGCAGTTCTGGAGATATTACGTTTTTGAATTCACACTCACGAACACTGGTAAAACGAAGTGTTCGAATCTAGCTTGTTTTGCTCTAAAACGACGTGGCACGTCGAGTTAAGCACGAATACGTGCATTTCACGCAGTTCTGGAGAGATTACGTTTTTGAACTCACACACACGAACACTGGTAAAACGAAGTGTTCGAATCTAGTTTGTTTTGCTCTAAAACGACGTGCCAGGTCGAGTTAACCACGAATACGTGCATTTCACGCAGTTCTGGAGATATTACGTTTTTGAATTCACACTCACGAACACTGGTAAAACGAAGTGTTCGAATCTAGCTTGTTTTGCTCTAAAACGACGTGGCACGTCGAGTTAAACACGAATACGTGCATTTCACGCAGTTCTGGAGATATTACGTTTTTGAGTTCACACTCACGAACACTGGTAAAACGAAGTGTTCGAATCTAGCTTGTTTTGCTCTAAAACGACGTGGCACGTCGAGTTAAGCACGAATACGTGCATTTCACGCAGTTCTGGAGATATTACGTTTTTGAGTTCACACTCACGAACACTGGTAAAACGAAGTGTTCGAATCTAGTTTGTTTTGCTCTAAAACGACGTGCCAAGTCGAGTTAAGCACGAATACGTGCATTTCACGCAGTTCTGGAGATATTACGTTTTTGAATTCACACTCACGAACACTGGTAAAACGAAGTGTTCGAATCTAGCTTGTTTTGCTCTAAAACGACGTGGCACGTCGAGTTAAGCACGAATTTCACGCAGCATTTCACGCAGTTCTGGAGATATTACGTTTTTGAACTCACACACACGAACACTGGTAAAACGAAGTGTTCGAATCTAGTTTGTTTTGCTCTAAAACGACGTGCCACGTCGAGTTAAGCACGAATACGTGCATTTCACGCAGTTCTGGAGATATTACGTTTTTGAGTTCACACTCACGAACACTGGTAAAACGAAGTGTTCGAATCTAGCTTGTTTTGCTCTAAAACGACGTGGCACGTCGAGTTAAGCACGAATACGTGCATTTCACGCAGTTCTGGAGATATTACGTTTTTGAACTCACACACACGAACACTGGTAAAACGAAGTGTTCGAATGTAGCTTGTTTTGCTCTAAAACGACGTGCCACGTCGAGTTAAGCACGAATACATGCATTTCACGCAGTTCTGGAGATATTACGTTTTTGAGTTCACACTCACGAACACTGGTAAAACGAAGTGTTCGAATCTAGTTTGTTTTGCTCTAAAACGACGTGCCACGTCGAGTTAAGCACGAATACGTGCATTTCACGCAGTTCTGGAGATATTACGTTTTTGAGTTCACACTCACGAACACTGGTAAAACGAAGTGTTCGAATCTAGCTCGTTTTGCTCTAAAACGACGTGCCACGTCGAGTTAAGCACGAATCCGTGCATTTCACGCAGTTCTGGAGATATTACGTTTTTGAGTTCACACTCACGAGCTTGTTTTGCTCTAAAACGACGTGGCACGTCGAGTTAAGCACGAATACGTGCATTTCACGCAGTTCTGGAGAGATTACGTTTTTGAACTCACACACACGAACACTGGTAAAACGAAGTGTTCGAATCTAGTTTGTTTTGCTCTAAAACGACGTGCCAGGTCGAGTTAACCACGAATACGTGCATTTCACGCAGTTCTGGAGATATTACGTTTTTGAATTCACACTCACGAACACTGGTAAAACGAAGTGTTCGAATCTAGCTTGTTTTGCTCTAAAACGACGTGGCACGTCGAGTTAAACACGAATACGTGCATTTCACGCAGTTCTGGAGATATTACGTTTTTGAGTTCACACTCACGAACACTGGTAAAACGAAGTGTTCGAATCTAGCTTGTTTTGCTCTAAAACGACGTGGCACGTCGAGTTAAGCACGAATACGTGCATTTCACGCAGTTCTGGAGATATTACGTTTTTGAGTTCACACTCACGAACACTGGTAAAACGAAGTGTTCGAATCTAGTTTGTTTTGCTCTAAAACGACGTGCCAAGTCGAGTTAAGCACGAATACGTGCATTTCACGCAGTTCTGGAGATATTACGTTTTTGAATTCACACTCACGAACACTGGTAAAACGAAGTGTTCGAATCTAGCTTGTTTTGCTCTAAAACGACGTGGCACGTCGAGTTAAGCACGAATTTCACGCAGCATTTCACGCAGTTCTGGAGATATTACGTTTTTGAACTCACACACACGAACACTGGTAAAACGAAGTGTTCGAATCTAGTTTGTTTTGCTCTAAAACGACGTGCCACGTCGAGTTAAGCACGAATACGTGCATTTCACGCAGTTCTGGAGATATTACGTTTTTGAGTTCACACTCACGAACACTGGTAAAACGAAGTGTTCGAATCTAGCTTGTTTTGCTCTAAAACGACGTGGCACGTCGAGTTAAGCACGAATACGTGCATTTCACGCAGTTCTGGAGATATTACGTTTTTGAACTCACACACACGAACACTGGTAAAACGAAGTGTTCGAATGTAGCTTGTTTTGCTCTAAAACGACGTGCCACGTCGAGTTAAGCACGAATACATGCATTTCACGCAGTTCTGGAGATATTACGTTTTTGAGTTCACACTCACGAACACTGGTAAAACGAAGTGTTCGAATCTAGTTTGTTTTGCTCTAAAACGACGTGCCACGTCGAGTTAAGCACGAATACGTGCATTTCACGCAGTTCTGGAGATATTACGTTTTTGAGTTCACACTCACGAACACTGGTAAAACGAAGTGTTCGAATCTAGCTCGTTTTGCTCTAAAACGACGTGCCACGTCGAGTTAAGCACGAATCCGTGCATTTCACGCAGTTCTGGAGATATTACGTTTTTGAGTTCACACTCACGAGCTTGTTTTGCTCTAAAACGACGTGGCACGTCGAGTTAAGCACGAATACGTGCATTTCACGCAGTTCTGGAGATATTACGTTTTTGAGTTCACACTCACGAACACTGGTAAAACGAAGTGTTCGAATCTAGCTTGTTTTGCTCTAAAACGACGTGCCACGTCGAGTTAAGCACGAATACGTGCATTTCACGCAGTTCTGGAGATATTACGTTTTTGAGTTCACACTCACGAACACTGGTTAAAACGAAGTGTTCGAATCTAGTTTGTTTTGCTCTAAAACGACGTGCCACGTCGAGTTAAGCACGAATACGTGCATTTCACGCAGTTCTGGAGATATTACGTTTTGAATTCACACTCACGAACACTGGTAAAACGAAGTGTTCGAATCTAGCTTCTTTTGCTCTAAAACGACGTGGCACGTCGAGTTAAGCACGAATACGTGCATTTCACGCAGTTCTGGAGAGATTACGTTTTTGAACTCACACACACGAACACTGGTAAAACGAAGTGTTCGAATCTAGTTTGTTTTGCTCTAAAACGACGTGCCAGGTCGAGTTAAGCACGAATACGTGCATTTCACGCAGTTCTGGAGATATTACGTTTTGAGTTCACACTCACGAACACTGGTAAAACGAAGTGTTCGAATCTAGCTTGTTTTGCTCTAAAACGACGTGCCACGTCGAGTTAAGCACGAATACGTGCATTTCACGCAGTTCTGGAGATATTACGTTTTTGAGTTCACACTCACGAACACTGTAAAACGAAGTGTTCGAATCTAGCTTGTTTTGCTCTAAAACGACGTGCCAAGTCGAGTTAAGCACGAATACGTGCATTTCACGCAGTTCTGGGAGATATTACGTTTTTGGAATTCACACTCACGAACACTGGTAAAACGAAGTGTTCGAATTTAGCTTGTTTTGCTCTAAAACGATGTGGCACGTCGAGTTAAGCACGAATACGTGCATTTCACGCAGTTCTGGAGATATTACGTTTTTGAACTCACACACACGAACACTGGTAAAACGAAGTGTTCGAATCTAGTTTGTTTTGCTCTAATACGACGTGCCACGTCGAGTTAAGCACGAATACGTGCATTTCACGCAGTTCTGGAGATATTACGTTTTTGAGTTCACACTCACGAACACTGGTAAAACGAAGTGTTCGAATCTAGCTTGTTTTGCTCTAAAACGACGTGGCACGTCGAGTTAAGCACGAATACGTGCATTTCACGCAGTTCTGGAGATATTACGTTTTTGAACTCACACACACGAACACTGGTAAAACGAAGTGTTCGAATCTAGTTTGTTTTGCTCTAGAACGACGTGCCACGTCGAGTTAAGCACGAATACGTGCATTTCACGCAGTTCTGGAGATATTACGTTTTTGAGTTCACACTCACGAACACTGGTAAAACGAAGTGTTCGAATCTAGCTTGTTTTGCTCTAAAACGACGTGGCACGTCGAGTTAAGCACGAATACGTGCATTTCACGCAGTTCTGGAGATATTACGTTTTTGAGTTCACACTCACGAACACTGGTAAAACGAAGTGTTCGAATCTAGCTTGTTTTGCTCTAAAACGACGTGCCACGTCGAGTTAAGCACGAATACGTGCATTTCACGCAGTTCTGGAGATATTACGTTTTTGAGTTCACACTCACGAACACTGGTAAAACGAAGTGTTCGAATCTAGCTTGTTTTGCTCTAAAACGACGTGGCACGTCGAGTTAAACACGAATACGTGCATTTCACGCAGTTCTGGAGATATTACGTTTTTGAGTTCACACTCACGAACACTGGTAAAACGAAGTGTTCGAATCTAGTTTGTTTTGCTCTAAAACGACGTGCCACGTCGAGTTAAGCACGAATACGGGCATTTCACGCAGTTCTGGAGATATTACGTTTTTGAATTCACACTCACGAACACTGGTAAAACGAAGTGTTCGAATCTAGCTTCTTTTGCTCTAAAACGACGTGGCACGTCGAGTTAAGCACGAATACGTGCATTTCACGCAGTTCTGGAGAGATTACGTTTTTGAACTCACACACACGAACACTGGTAAAACGAAGTGTTCGAATCTAGTTTGTTTTGCTCTAAAACGACGTGCCAGGTCGAGTTAAGCACGAATACGTGCATTTCACGCAGTTCTGGAGATATTACGTTTTTGAGTTCACACTCACGAACACTGGTAAAACGAAGTGTTCGAATCTAGCTTGTTTTGCTCTAAAACGACGTGCCACGTCGAGTTAAGCACGAATACGTGCATTTCACGCAGTTCTGGAGATATTACGTTTTTGAGTTCACACTCACGAACACTGGTAAAAACGAAGTGTTCGAATCTAGCTTGTTTTGCTCTAAAACGACGTGGCACGTCGAGTTAAGCACGAATACGCATTTCACGCAGTTCTGGAGATATTACGTTTTTGAGTTCACACTCACGAACACTGGTAAAACGAAGTGTTCGAATCTAGCTTGTTTTGCTCTAAAACGACGTGCCACGTCGAGTTAAGCACGAATACGTGCATTTCACGCAGTTCTGGAGATATTACGTTTTTGAGTTCACACTCACGAACACTGGTAAAACGAAGTGTTCGAATCTAGCTTGTTTTGCTCTAAAACGACGTGGCACGTCGAGTTAAACACGAATACGTGCATTTCACGCAGTTCTGGAGATATTACGTTTTTGAGTTCACACTCACGAACACTGGTAAAACGAAGTGTTCGAATCTAGTTTGTTTTGCTCTAAAACGACGTGCCACGTCGAGTTAAGCACGAATACGGGCATTTCACGCAGTTCTGGAGATATTACGTTTTTGAATTCACACTCACGAACACTGGTAAAACGAAGTGTTCGAATCTAGCTTGTTTTGCTCTAAAACGACGTGGCACGTCGAGTTAAGCACGAATACGTGCATTTCACGCAGTTCTGGAGAGATTACGTTTTTGAACTCACACACACGAACACTGGTAAAACGAAGTGTTCGAATCTAGTTTGTTTTGCTCTAAAACGACGTGCCAGGTCGAGTTAACCACGAATACGTGCATTTCACGCAGTTCTGGAGATATTACGTTTTTGAATTCACACTCACGAACACTGGTAAAACGAAGTGTTCGAATCTAGCTTGTTTTGCTCTAAAACGACGTGGCACGTCGAGTTAAACACGAATACGTGCATTTCACGCAGTTCTGGAGATATTACGTTTTTGAGTTCACACTCACGAACACTGGTAAAACGAAGTGTTCGAATCTAGCTTGTTTTGCTCTAAAACGACGTGGCACGTCGAGTTAAGCACGAATACGTGCATTTCACGCAGTTCTGGAGATATTACGTTTTTGAGTTCACACTCACGAACACTGGTAAAACGAAGTGTTCGAATCTAGTTTGTTTTGCTCTAAAACGACGTGCCAAGTCGAGTTAAGCACGAATACGTGCATTTCACGCAGTTCTGGAGATATTACGTTTTTGAATTCACACTCACGAACACTGGTAAAACGAAGTGTTCGAATCTAGCTTGTTTTGCTCTAAAACGACGTGGCACGTCGAGTTAAGCACGAATTTCACGCAGCATTTCACGCAGTTCTGGAGATATTACGCTTTTGAACTCACACACACGAACACTGGTAAAACGAAGTGTTCGAATCTAGTTTGTTTTGCTCTAAAACGACGTGCCACGTCGAGTTAAGCACGAATACGTGCATTTCACGCAGTTCTGGAGATATTACGTTTTTGAGTTCACACTCACGAACACTGGTAAAACGAAGTGTTCGAATCTAGCTTGTTTTGCTCTAAAACGACGTGGCACGTCGAGTTAAGCACGAATACGTGCATTTCACGCAGTTCTGGAGATATTACGTTTTTGAACTCACACACACGAACACTGGTAAAACGAAGTGTTCGAATCTAGTTTGTTTTGCTCTAGAACGACGTGCCACGTCGAGTTAAGCACGAATACGTGCATTTCACGCAGTTCTGGAGATATTACGTTTTTGAGTTCACACTCACGAACACTGGTAAAACGAAGTGTTCGAATCTAGCTTGTTTTGCTCTAAAACGACTTGGCACGTCGAGTTAAGCACGAATACGTGCATTTCACGCAGTTCTGAAGATATTACGTTTTTGAATTCACACTCACGAACACTGGTAAAACGAAGTGTTCGAATCTAGTTTGTTTTGCTCTAAAACGACGTGCCACGTCGAGTTAAGCACGAATACATGCATTTCACGCAGTTCTGGAGATATTACGTTTTCGAGTTCACACTCACGAACACTGGTAAAACGAAGTGTTCGAATCTATCTTGTTTTGCTCTAAAACGACGTGCCACGTCGAGTTAAGCACGAATACGTGCATTTCACGCAGTTCTGGAGATATTACGTTTTTGAATTCACACTCACGAACACTGGTAAAACGAAGTGTTCGAATCTAGCTTGTTTTGCTCTAAAACGACGTGGCACATCGAGTTAAGCACGAATACGTGCATTTCACGCAGTTCTGGAGATATTACGTTTTTGAGTTCACACTCACGAACACTGGTAAAACGAAGTGTTCGAATCTAGCTTGTTTTGCTCTAAAACGACGTGCCACGTCGAGTTAAGCACGAATACATGCATTTCACGCAGTTCTGGAGTTATTACGTTTTCGAGTTCACACTCACGAACACTGCTAAAACGAAGTGTTCGAATCTAGTTTGTTTTGCTCTAAAACGACGTGCCACGTCGAGTTACGCATGAATACGTGCATTTCACGCAGTTCTGGAGATATTACGTTTTTGAATTCACTCACGAACACTGGTAAAACGAAGTGTTCGAATCTAGCTTGTTTTGCTCTAAAACGACGTGGCACGTCGAGTTAAGCACGAATACGTGCATTTCACGCAGTTCTGGAGAGATTACGTTTTTGAACTCACACACACGAACACTGGTAAAACGAAGTGTTCGAATCTAGCTTGTTTTGCTCTAAAACGACGTGCCACGTCGAGTTAAGCACGAATACGTGCATTTCACGCAGTTCTGGAGATATTACGTTTTCGAGTCACACTCACGAACACTGGTAAAACGAAGTGTTCGAATCTAGCTTGTTTTGCTGTAAAACGACGTGCCACGTCGAGTTAAGCACGAATACGTGCGTTTCACGCAGTTCTGGAGATATTACGTTTTTGAGTTCACACTCACGAACACTGGTAAAACGAAGTGTTCGAATCTAGTTTGTTTTGCTCTAAAACGACGTGCCACGTCGAGTTACGCATGAATACGTGCATTTCACGCAGTTCTGGAGATATTACGTTTTTGAATTCACACTCACGAACACTGGTAAAACGAAGTGTTCGAATCTAGCTTGTTTTGCTCTAAAACGACGTGGCGCGTCGAGTTAAGCACGAATACGTGCATTTCACGCAGTTCTGGAGAGATTACGTTTTTGAACTCACACACACGAACACTGGTAAAACGAAGTGTTCGAATGTAGCTTGTTTTGCTCTAAAACGACGTGCCACGTCGAGTTAAGCACGAATACATGCATTTCACGCAGTTCTGGAGATATTACGTTTTTGAGTTCACACTCACGAACACTGGTAAAACGAAGTGTTCGAATCTAGTTTGTTTTGCTCTAAAACGACGTGCCACGTCGAGTTAAGCACGAATACGTGCATTTCACGCAGTTCTGGAGATATTACGTTTTTGAGTTCACACTCACGAACACTGGTAAAACGAAGTGTTCGAATCTAGTTTGTTTTGCTCTAAAACGACGTGCCACGTCGAGTTAAGCACGAATACGTGCATTTCACGCAGTTCTGGAGATATTACGTTTTTGAGTTCACACTCACGAACACTGGTAAAACGAAGTGTTCGAATCTAGCTTGTTTTGCTCTAAAACGACGTGGCACGTCGAGTTAAGCACGAATACGTGCATTTCACGCAGTTCTGGAGATATTACGTTTTTGAACTCACACACACGAACACTGGTAAAACGAAGTGTTCGAATCTAGTTTGTTTTGCTCTAGAACGACGTGCCACGTCGAGTTAAGCACGAATACGTGCATTTCACGCAGTTCTGGAGATATTACGTTTTTGAGTTCACACTCACGAACACTGGTAAAACGAAGTGTTCGAATCTAGCTTGTTTTGCTCTAAAACGACTTGGCACGTCGAGTTAAGCACGAATACGTGCATTTCACGCAGTTCTGGAGATATTACGTTTTTGAATTCACACTCACGAACACTGGTAAAACGAAGTGTTCGAGTTTGTTTTGCTCTAAAACGACGTGCCACGTCGAGTTAAGCACGAATACATGCATTTCACGCAGTTCTGGAGATATTACGTTTTCGAGTTCACACTCACGAACACTGGTAAAACGAAGTGTTCGAATCTATCTTGTTTTGCTCTAAAACGACGTGCCACGTCGAGTTAAGCACGAATACGTGCATTTCACGCAGTTCTGGAGATATTACGTTTTTGAATTCACACTCACGAACACTGGTAAAACGAAGTGTTCGAATCTAGCTTGTTTTGCTCTAAAACGACGTGGCACATGGTGCGTTTCACATGGTGGCACATGGTGGCACGTGGTAAAACGACGTGAACTCACACACACGAACACTGGTAAAACGAAGTGTTCGAATCTAGTTTGTTTTGCTCTAGAACGACGTGCCACGTCGAGTTAAGCACGAATACGTGCATTTCACGCAGTTCTGGAGATATTACGTTTTTGAGTTCACACTCACGAACACTGGTAAAACGAAGTGTTCGAATCTAGCTTGTTTTGCTCTAAAACGACTTGGCACGTCGAGTTAAGCACGAATACGTGCATTTCACGCAGTTCTGGAGATATTACGTTTTTGAATTCACACTCACGAACACTGGTAAAACGAAGTGTTCGAGTTTGTTTTGCTCTAAAACGACGTGCCACGTCGAGTTAAGCACGAATACATGCATTTCACGCAGTTCTGGAGATATTACGTTTTCGAGTTCACACTCACGAACACTGGTAAAACGAAGTGTTCGAATCTATCTTGTTTTGCTCTAAAACGACGTGCCACGTCGAGTTAAGCACGAATACGTGCATTTCACGCAGTTCTGGAGATATTACGTTTTTGAATTCACACTCACGAACACTGGTAAAACGAAGTGTTCGAATCTAGCTTGTTTTGCTCTAAAACGACGTGGCACATCGAGTTAAGCACGAATACGTGCATTTCACGCAGTTCTGGAGATATTACGTTTTTGAGTTCACACTCACGAACACTGGTAAAACCAAGTGTTCGAATCTAGCTTGTTTTGCTCTAAAACGACGTGCCACGTCGAGTTAAGCACGATTACATGCATTTCACGCAGTTCTGGAGTTATTACGTTTTCGAGTTCACACTCACGAACACTGCTAAAACGAAGTGTTCGAATCTAGTTTGTTTTGCTCTAAAACGACGTGCCACGTCGAGTTACGCATGAATACGTGCATTTCACGCAGTTCTGGAGATATTACGTTTTTGAATTCACTCACGAACACTGGTAAAACGAAGTGTTCGAATCTAGCTTGTTTTGCTCTAAAACGACGTGGCACGTCGAGTTAAGCACGAATACGTGCATTTCACGCAGTTCTGGAGAGATTACGTTTTTGAACTCACACACACGAACACTGGTAAAACGAAGTGTTCGAATCTAGCTTGTTTTGCTCTAAAACGACGTGCCACGTCGAGTTAAGCACGAATACGTGCATTTCACGCAGTTCTGGAGATATTACGTTTTCGAGTCACACTCACGAACACTGGTAAAACGAAGTGTTCGAATCTAGCTTGTTTTGCTGTAAAACGACGTGCCACGTCGAGTTAAGCACGAATACGTGCGTTTCACGCAGTTCTGGAGATATTACGTTTTTGAGTTCACACTCACGAACACTGGTAAAACGAAGTGTTCGAATCTAGTTTGTTTTGCTCTAAAACGACGTGCCACGTCGAGTTACGCATGAATACGTGCATTTCACGCAGTTCTGGAGATATTACGTTTTTGAATTCACACTCACGAACACTGGTAAAACGAAGTGTTCGAATCTAGCTTGTTTTGCTCTAAAACGACGTGGCGCGTCGAGTTAAGCACGAATACGTGCATTTCACGCAGTTCTGGAGAGATTACGTTTTTGAACTCACACACACGAACACTGGTAAAACGAAGTGTTCGAATGTAGCTTGTTTTGCTCTAAAACGACGTGCCACGTCGAGTTAAGCACGAATACATGCATTTCACGCAGTTCTGGAGATATTACGTTTTTGAGTTCACACTCACGAACACTGGTAAAACGAAGTGTTCGAATCTAGTTTGTTTTGCTCTAAAACGACGTGCCACGTCGAGTTAAGCACGAATACGTGCATTTCACGCAGTTCTGGAGATATTACGTTTTTGAGTTCACACTCACGAACACTGGTAAAACGAAGTGTTCGAATCTAGCTTGTTTTGCTCTAAAACGACGTGCCACGTCGAGTTAAGCACGAATCCGTGCATTTCACGCAGTTCTGGAGATATTACGTTTTTGAGTTCACACTCACGAACACTGGTAAAACGAAGTGTTCGAATCTAGCTTGTTTTGCTCTAAAACGACGTGCCACGTCGAGTTAAGCACGAATACGTGCATTTCACGCAGTTCTGGAGATATTACGTTTTTGAATTCACACTCACGAACACTGGTAAAACGAAGTGTTCGAATCTAGCTTGTTTTGCTCTAAAACGACGTGGCACATCGAGTTAAGCACGAATACGTGCATTTCACGCAGTTCTGGAGATATTACGTTTTTGAGTTCACACTCACGAACACTGGTAAAACGAAGTGTTCGAATCTAGCTTGTTTTGCTCTAAAACGACGTGCCACGTCGAGTTAAGCACGAATACATGCATTTCACGCAGTTCAGGAGTTATTACGTTTTCGAGTTCACACTCACGAACACTGCTAAAACGAAGTGTTCGAATCTAGTTTGTTTTGCTCTAAAACGACGTGCCACGTCGAGTTACGCATGAATACGTGCATTTCACGCAGTTCTGGAGATATTACGTTTTTGAATTCACTCACGAACACTGGTAAAACGAAGTGTTCGAATCTAGCTTGTTTTGCTCTAAAACGACGTGGCACGTCGAGTTAAGCACGAATACGTGCATTTCACGCAGTTCTGGAGAGATTACGTTTTTGAACTCACACACACGAACACTGGTAAAACGAAGTGTTCGAATCTAGCTTGTTTTGCTCTAAAACGACGTGCCACGTCGAGTTAAGCACGAATACGTGCATTTCACGCTGTTCTGGGGATATTACGTTTTCGAGTCACACTCACGAACACTGGTAAAACGAAGTGTTCGAATCTAGCTTGTTTTGCTCTAAAACGACGTGGCACGTCGAGTTAAGCACGAATACGTGCATTTCACGCAGTTCTGGAGAGATTACGTTTTTGAACTCACACACACGAACACTGGTAAAACGAAGTGTTCGAATGTAGCTTGTTTTGCTCTAAAACGACGTGCCACGTCGAGTTAAGCACGAATACATGCATTTCACGCAGTTCTGGAGATATTACGTTTTTGAGTTCACACTCACGAACACTGGTAAAACGAAGTGTTCGAATCTAGTTTGTTTTGCTCTAAAACGACGTGCCACGTCGAGTTAAGCACGAATACGTGCATTTCACGCAGTTCTGGAGATATTACGTTTTTGAGTTCACACTCACGAACACTGGTAAAACGAAGTGTTCGAATCTAGCTTGTTTTGCTCTAAAACGACGTGCCACGTCGAGTTAAGCACGAATCCGTGCATTTCACGCAGTTCTGGAGATATTACGTTTTTGAGTTCACACTCACGAACACTGGTAAAACGAAGTGTTCGAATCTAGCTTGTTTTGCTCTAAAACGACGTGGCACGTCGAGTTAAGCACGAATACGTGCATTTCACGCAGTTCTGGAGATATTACGTTTTTGAGTTCACACTCACGAACACTGGTAAAACGAAGTGTTCGAATGTAGCTTGTTTTGCTCTAAAACGACGTGCCACGTCGAGTTAAGCACGAATACGTGAATTTCACGCAGTTCTGGAGATATTACGTTTTTGAGTTCACACTCACGAACACTGGTAAAACGAAGTGTTCGAATCTAGCTTGTTTTGCTCTAAAACGACGTGGCACGTCGAGTTAAACACGAATACGTGCATTTCACGCAGTTCTGGAGATATTACGTTTTTGAGTTCACACTCACGAACACTGGTAAAACGAAGTGTTCGAATCTAGTTTGTTTTGCTCTAAAACGACGTGCCACGTCGAGTTAAGCACGAATACGTGCATTTCACGCAGTTCTGGAGATATTACGTTTTTGAATTCACACTCACGAACACTGGTAAAACGAAGTGTTCGAATCTAGCTTGTTTTGCTCTAAAACGACGTGGCACGTCGAGTTAAGCACGAATACGTGCATTTCACGCAGTTCTGGAGAGATTACGTTTTTGAACTCACACACACGAACACTGGTAAAACGAAGTGTTCGAATCTAGTTTGTTTTGCTCTAAAACGACGTGCCAGGTCGAGTTAAGCACGAATACGTGCATTTCACGCAGTTCTGGAGATATTACGTTTTTGAGTTCACACTCACGAACACTGGTAAAACGGTGTTCGAATCTAGCTTGTTTTGCTCTAAAACGACGTGGCACATCGAGTTAAGCACGAATACGTGCATTTCACGCAGTTCTGGAGATATTACGTTTTTGAGTTCACACTCACGAACACTGGTAAAACGAAGTGTTCGAATCTAGCTTGTTTTGCTCTAAAACGACGTGCCACGTCGAGTTAAGCACGAATACATGCATTTCACGCAGTTCTGGAGATATTACGTTTTCGAGTTCACACTCACGAACACTGCTAAAACGAAGTGTTCGAATCTAGTTTGTTTTGCTCTAAAACGACGTGCCACGTCGAGTTACGCATGAATACGTGCATTTCACGCAGTTCTGGAGATATTACGTTTTTGAATTCACACTCACGAACACTGGTAAAACGAAGTGTTCGAATCTAGCTTGTTTTGCTCTAAAACGACGTGGCACGTCGAGTTAAGCACGAATACGTGCATTTCACGCAGTTCTGGAGAGATTACGTTTTTGAACTCACACACACGAACACTGGTAAAACGAAGTGTTCGAATCTAGCTTGTTTTGCTCTAAAACGACGTGCCACGTCGAGTTAAGCACGAATACGTGCATTTCACGCAGTTCTGGAGATATTACGTTTTCGAGTCACACTCACGAACACTGGTAAAACGAAGTGTTCGAATCTAGCTTGTTTTGCTGTAAAACGACGTGCCACGTCGAGTTAAGCACGAATAAGTGCGTTTCACGCAGTTCTGGAGATATTACGTTTTTGAGTTCACACTCACGAACACTGGTGAAACGAAGTGTTCGAATCTAGTTTGTTTTGCTCTAAAATGACGTGCCACGTCGAGTTACGCATGAATACGTGCATTTCACGCAGTTCTGGAGATATTACGTTTTTGAATTCACACTCACGAACACTGGTAAAACGAAGTGTTCGAATCTAGCTTGTTTTGCTCTAAAACGACGTGGCACGTCGAGTTAAGCACGAATACGTGCATTTCACGCAGTTCTGGAGATATTACGTTTTTGAGTTCACACTCACGAACACTGGTAAAACGAAGTGTTCGAATCTAGCTTGTTTTGCTCTAAAACGACGTGCCACGTCGAGTTAAGCACGAATCCGTGCATTTCACGCAGTTCTGGAGATATTACGTTTTTGAGTTCACACTCACGAACACTGGTAAAACGAAGTGTTCGAATCTAGCTTGTTTTGCTCTAAAACGACGTGGCACGTCGAGTTAAGCACGAATACGTGCATTTCACGCAGTTCTGGAGATATTACGTTTTTGAGTTCACACTCACGAACACTGGTAAAACGAAGTGTTCGAATCTAGCTTGTTTTGCTCTAAAACGACGTGCCACGTCGAGTTAAGCACGAATACGTGCATTTCACGCAGTTCTGGAGATATTACGTTTTTGAGTTCACACTCACGAACACTGGTAAAACGAAGTGTTCGAATCTAGCTTGTTTTGCTCTAAAACGACGTGGCACGTCGAGTTAAACACGAATACGTGCATTTCACGCAGTTCTGGAGATATTACGTTTTTGAATTCACACTCACGAACACTGGTAAAACGAAGTGTTCGAATCTAGCTTGTTTTGCTCTAAAACGACGTGGCACGTCGAGTTAAGCACGAATACGTGCATTTCACGCAGTTCTGGAGATATTACGTTTTTGAACTCACACACACGAACACTGGTAAAACGAAGTGTTCGAATCTAGTTTGTTTTGCTCTAAAACGACGTGCCACGTCGAGTTACGCATGAATACGTGCATTTCACGCAGTTCTGGAGATATTACGTTTTTGAATTCACACTCACGAACACTGGTAAAACGAAGTGTTCGAATCTAGCTTGTTTTGCTCTAAAACGACGTGGCACGTCGAGTTAAGCACGAATACGTGCATTTCACGCAGTTCTGGAGAGATTACGTTTTTGAACTCACACACACGAACACTGGTAAAACGAAGTGTTCGAATCTAGCTTGTTTTGCTCTAAAACGACGTGCCACGTCGAGTTAAGCACGAATACGTGCATTTCACGCAGTTCTGGAGATATTACGTTTTCGAGTCACACTCACGAACACTGGTAAAACGAAGTGTTCGAATCTAGCTTGTTTTGCTGTAAAACGACGTGCCACGTCGAGTTAAGCACGAATAAGTGCGTTTCACGCAGTTCTGGAGATATTACGTTTTTGAGTTCACACTCACGAACACTGGTGAAACGAAGTGTTCGAATCTAGTTTGTTTTGCTCTAAAATGACGTGCCACGTCGAGTTACGCATGAATACGTGCATTTCACGCAGTTCTGGAGATATTACGTTTTTGAATTCACACTCACGAACACTGGTAAAACGAAGTGTTCGAATCTAGCTTGTTTTGCTCTAAAACGACGTGGCACGTCGAGTTAAGCACGAATACGTGCATTTCACGCAGTTCTGGAGATATTACGTTTTTGAGTTCACACTCACGAACACTGGTAAAACGAAGTGTTCGAATCTAGCTTGTTTTGCTCTAAAACGACGTGGCACGTCGAGTTAAGCACGAATACGTGCATTTCACGCAGTTCTGGAGATATTACGTTTTTGAGTTCACACTCACGAACACTGGTAAAACGAAGTGTTCGAATCTAGCTTGTTTTGCTCTAAAACGACGTGCCACGTCGAGTTAAGCACGAATACATGCATTTCACGCAGTTCTGGAGATATTACGTTTTCGAGTTCACACTCACGAACACTGCTAAAACGAAGTGTTCGAATCTAGTTTGTTTTGCTCTAAAACGACGTGCCACGTCGAGTTACGCATGAATACGTGCATTTCACGCAGTTCTGGAGATATTACGTTTTTGAATTCACACTCACGAACACTGGTAAAACGAAGTGTTCGAATCTAGCTTGTTTTGCTCTAAAACGACGTGGCACGTCGAGTTAAGCACGAATACGTGCATTTCACGCAGTTCTGGAGAGATTACGTTTTTGAACTCACACACACGAACACTGGTAAAACGAAGTGTTCGAATCTAGCTTGTTTTGCTCTAAAACGACGTGCCACGTCGAGTTAAGCACGAATACGTGCATTTCACGCAGTTCTGGAGATATTACGTTTTCGAGTCACACTCACGAACACTGGTAAAACGAAGTGTTCGAATCTAGCTTGTTTTGCTGTAAAACGACGTGCCACGTCGAGTTAAGCACGAATACGTGCGTTTCACGCAGTTCTGGAGATATTACGTTTTTGAGTTCACACTCACGAACACTGGTAAAACGAAGTGTTCGAATCTAGTTTGTTTTGCTCTAAAACGACGTGCCACGTCGAGTTACGCATGAATACGTGCATTTCACGCAGTTCTGGAGATATTACGTTTTTGAATTCACACTCACGAACACTGGTAAAACGAAGTGTTCGAATCTAGCTTGTTTTGCTCTAAAACGACGTGGCACGTCGAGTTAAGCACGAATACGTGCATTTCACGCAGTTCTGGAGAGATTACGTTTTTGAACTCACACACACGAACACTGGTAAAACGAAGTGTTCGAATGTAGCTTGTTTTGCTCTAAAACGACGTGCCACGTCGAGTTAAGCACGAATACGTGCGTTTCACGCAGTTCTGGAGATATTCCGTTTTTGAGTTCACACTCACGCACACTGGTAAAACGAAGTGTTCGAATCAAGCTTGTTTTGCTCTAAAACGACGTGCCACGTCGAGTTAAGCACGAATACATGCATTTCACGCAGTTCTGGAGATATTACGTTTTTGAATTCACACTCACGAACACTGGTAAAACGAAGTGTTCGAATCTAGCTTGTTTTGCTCTAAAACGACGTGGCACGTCGAGTTAAGCACGAATACGTGCATTTCACGCAGTTCTGGAGATATTACGTTTTTGAATTCACACTCACGAACACTGGTAAAACGAAGTGTTCGAATCTAGCTTGTTTTGCTCTAAAACGACGTGGCACGTCGAGTTAAGCACGAATACGTGCATTTCACGCAGTTCTGGAGAGATTACGTTTTTGAACTCACACACACGAACACTGGTAAAACGAAGTGTTCGAATCTAGCTTGTTTTGCTCTAAAACGACGTGCCACGTCGAGTTAAGCACGAATACGTGCATTTCACGCAGTTCTGGAGATATTACGTTTTCGAGTCACACTCACGAACACTGGTAAAACGAAGTGTTCGAATCTAGCTTGTTTTGCTGTAAAACGACGTGCCACGTCGAGTTAAGCACGAATACGTGCGTTTCACGCAGTTCTGGAGATATTACGTTTTTGAGTTCACACTCACGAACACTGGTAAAACGAAGTGTTCGAATCTAGCTTGTTTTGCTCTAAAACGACGTGGCACGTCGAGTTAAGCACGAATACGTGCATTTCACGCAGTTCTGGAGAGATTACGTTTTTGAACTCACACACACGAACACTGGTAAAACGAAGTGTTCGAATGTAGCTTGTTTTGCTCTAAAACGACGTGCCACGTCGAGTTAAGCACGAATACGTGCGTTTCACGCAGTTCTGGAGATATTCCGTTTTTGAGTTCACACTCACGCACACTGGTAAAACGAAGTGTTCGAATCAAGCTTGTTCTGCTCTAAAACGACGTGCCACGTCGAGTTAAGCACGAATACATGCATTTCACGCAGTTCTGGAGATATTACGTTTTTGAATTCACACTCACGAACACTGGTAAAACGAAGTGTTCGAATCTAGCTTGTTTTGCTCTAAAACGACGTGGCACGTCGAGTTAAGCACGAATACGTGCATTTCACGCAGTTCTGGAGATATTACGTTTTTGAACTCACACACACGAACACTGGTAAAACGAAGTGTTCGAATCTAGTTTGTTTTGCTCTAAAACGACGTGCCACGTCGAGTTAAGCACGAATACGTGCATTTCACGCAGTTCTGGAGATATTACGTTTTTGAGTTCACACTCACGAACACTGGTAAAACGAAGTGTTCGAATCTAGCTTGTTTTGCTCTAAAACGACGTGGCACGTCGAGTTAAGCACGAATACGTGCATTTCACGCAGTTCTGGAGATATTACGTTTTTGAACTCACACACACGAACACTGGTAAAACGAAGTGTTCGAATCTAGTTTGTTTTGCTCTAAAACGACGTGCCACGTCGAGTTAAGCACGAATACGTGCATTTCACGCAGTTCTGGAGATATTACGTTTTTGAGTTCACACTCACGAACACTGGTAAAACGAAGTGTTCGAATCTAGCTTGTTTTGCTCTAAAACGACGTGGCACGTCGAGTTAAGCACGAATACGTGCATTTCACGCAGTTCTGGAGATATTACGTTTCTGAGTTCACACTCACGAACACTGGTAAAACGAAGTGTTCGAATCTAGTTTGTTTTGCTCTAAAACGACGTGCCACGTCGAGTTAAGCACGAATACGTGCATTTCACGCAGTTCTGGAGATATTACGTTTTTGAATTCACACACGAACACTGGTAAAACGAAGTGTTCGAATCTAGCTTGTTTTGCTCTAAAACGACGTGGCACATCGAGTTAAGCACGAATACGTGCATTTCACGCAGTTCTGGAGATATTACGTTTTTGAACTCCCACACACGAACACTGGTAAAACGAAGTGTTCGAATCTAGCTTGTTTTGCTCTAAAACGACGTGCCACGTCGAGTTAAGCACGAATACGTGCATTTCACGCAGTTCTGGAGATATTACGTTTTTGAGTTCACACTCACGAACACTGGTAAAACGAAGTGTTCGAATCTAGCTTGTTTTGCTCTAAAACGACGTGCCACGTCGAGTTAAGCACGAATACATGCATTTCACGCAGTTCTGGAGATATTACGTTTTCGAGTTCACACTCACGAACACTGCTAAAACGAAGTGTTCGAATCTAGTTTGTTTTGCTCTAAAACGACGTGCCACGTCGAGTTACGCATGAATACGTGCATTTCACGCAGTTCTGGAGATATTACGTTTTTGAATTCACACTCACGAACACTGGTAAAACGAAGTGTTCGAATCTAGCTTGTTTTGCTCTAAAACGACGTGGCACGTCGAGTTAAGCACGAATACGTGCATTTCACACAGTTCTGGAGAGATTACGTTTTTGAACTCCCACACACGAACACTGGTAAAACGAAGTGTTCGAATCTAGCTTGTTTTGCTCTAAAACGACGTGCCACGTCGAGTTAAGCACGAATACGTGCATTTCACGCAGTTCTGGAGATATTACGTTTTCGAGTCACACTCACGAACACTGGTAAAACGAAGTGTTCGAGTCTAGCTTGTTTTGCTGTAAAACGACGTGCCACGTCGAGTTAAGCACGAATACGTGCGTTTCACGCAGTTCTGGAGATATTCCGTTTTTGAGTTCACACTCACGCACACTGGTAAAACGAAGTGTTCGAATCAAGCTTGTTTTGCTCTAAAACGACGTGCCACGTCGAGTTAAGCACGAATACATGCATTTCACGCAGTTCTGGAGATATTACGTTTTTGAATTCACACTCACGAACACTGGTAAAACGAAGTGTTCGAATCTAGCTTGTTTTGCTCTAAAACGACGTGGCACGTCGAGTTAAGCACGAATACGTGCATTTCACGCAGTTCTGGAGATATTACGTTTTTGAACTCACACACACGAACACTGGTAAAACGAAGTGTTCGAATCTAGTTTGTTTTGCTCTAAAACGACGTGCCACGTCGAGTTAAGAACGAATACGTGCATTTCACGCAGTTCTGGAGATATTACGTTTTTGAGTTCACACTCACGAACACTGGTAAAACGAAGTGTTCGAATCTAGCTTGTTTTGCTCTAAAACGACGTGGCACGTCGAGTTAAGCATTTCACGCAGTTCTGGAGATATTACGTTTTTGAACTCACACACGAACACTGGTAAAACGAAGTGTTCGAATCTAGTTTGTTTTGCTCTAAAACGACGTGCCACGTCGAGTTAAGCACGAATACGTGCATTTCACGCAGTTCTGGAGATATTACGTTTTTGAGTTCACACTCACGAACACTGGTAAAACGAAGTGTTCGAATCTAGCTTGTTTTGCTCTAAAACGACGTGGCACGTCGAGTTAAGCACGAATACGTGCATTTCGCGCAGTTCTGGAGATATTACGTTTCTGAGTTCACACTCACGAACACTGGTAAAACGAAGTGTTCGAATCTAGTTTGTTTTGCTCTAAAACGACGTGCCACGTCGAGTTAAGCACGAATACGTGCATTTCACGCAGTTCTGGAGATATTACGTTTTTGAACTCACACACACGAACACTGGTAAAACGAAGTGTTCGAATCTAGCTTGTTTTGCTCTAAAACGACGTGCCACGTCGAGTTAAGCACGAATACGTGCATTTCACGCAGTTCTGGAGATATTACGTTTTTGAATTCACACTCACGAACACTGGTAAAACGAAGTGTTCGAATCTAGCTTGTTTTGCTCTAAAACGACGTGGCACATCGAGTTAAGCACGAATACGTGCATTTCACGCAGTTCTGGAGATATTACGTTTTTGAGTTCACACTCACGAACACTGGTAAAACGAAGCGTTCGAATCTAGCTTGTTTTGCTCTAAAACGACGTGCCACGTCGAGTTAAGCACGAATACATGCATTTCACGCAGTTCTGGAGATATTACGTTTTCGAGTTCACACTCACGAACACTGCTAAAACGAAGTGTTCGAATCTAGTTTGTTTTGCTCTAAAACGACGTGCCACGTCGAGTTACGCATGAATACGTGCATTTCACGCAGTTCTGGAGATATTACGTTTTTGAATTCACACTCACGAACACTGGTAAAACGAAGTGTTCGAATCTAGCTTGTTTTGCTCTAAAACGACGTGGCACGTCGAGTTAAGCACGAATACGTGCATTTCACGCAGTTCTGGAGAGATTACGTTTTTGAACTCACACACACGAACACTGGTAAAACGAAGTGTTCGAATCTAGCTTCTTTTGCTCTAAAACGACGTGCCACGTCGAGTTAAGCACGAATACGTGCATTTCACGCAGTTCTGGAGATATTACGTTTTCGAGTCACACTCACGAACACTGGTAAAACGAAGTGTTCGAATCTAGCTTGTTTTGCTGTAAAACGACGTGCCACGTCGAGTTAAGCACGAATACGTGCGTTTCACGCAGTTCTGGAGATATTACGTTTTTGAGTTCACACTCACGAACACTGGTAAAACGAAGTGTTCGAATCTAGTTTGTTTTGCTCTAAAACGACGTGCCACGTCGAGTTACGCATGAATACGTGCATTTCACGCAGTTCTGGAGATATTACGTTTTTGAATTCACACTCACGAACACTGGTAAAACGAAGTGTTCGAATCTAGCTTGTTTTGCTCTAAAACGACGTGGCACGTCGAGTTAAGCACGAATACGTGCATTTCACGCAGTTCTGGAGAGATTACGTTTTTGAACTCACACACACGAACACTGGTAAAACGAAGTGTTCGAATGTAGCTTGTTTTGCTCTAAAACGACGTGCCACGTCGAGTTAAGCACGAATACATGCATTTCACGCAGTTCTGGAGATATTACGTTTTTGAGTTCACACTCACGAACACTGGTAAAACGAAGTGTTCGAATCTAGCTTGTTTTGCTCTAAAACGACGTGCCACGTCGAGTTACGCACGAATACGTGCATTTCACGCAGTTCTGGAGATATTACGTTTTCGAGTCACACTCACGAACACTGGTAAAACGAAGTGTTCGAATCTAGCTTGTTTTGCTGTAAAACGACGTGCCACGTCGAGTTAAGCACGAATACGTGCGTTTCACGCAGTTCTGGAGATATTACGTTTTTGAGTTCATACTCACGCACACTGGTAAAACGAAGTGTTCGAATCAAGCATGTTTTGCTCTAAAACGACGTGCCACGTCGTGTTAAGCACGAATACATGCATTTCACGCAGTTCTGGAGATATTACGTTTTTGAGTTCACACTCACGAACACTGGTAAAACGAAGTGTTCGAATCTAGCTTGTTTTGCTCTAAAACGACGTGCCACGTCGAGTTAAGCACGAATACGTGCATTTCACGCAGTTCTGGAGATATTACGTTTTTGAGTTCACACTCACGAACACTGGTAAAACGAAGTGTTCGAATCTAGTTTGTTTTGCTCTAAAACGACGTGGCACGTCGAGTTAAGCACGAATACGTGCATTTCACGCAGTTCTGGAGATATTACGTTTTTGAGTTCACACTCACGAACACTGGTAAACGAAGTGTTCGAATCTAGTTTGTTTTGCTCTAAAACGACGTGCCACGTCGAGTTAAGCACGAATACGTGCATTTCACGCAGTTCTGGAGATATTACGTTTTTGAGTTCACACTCACGAACACTGGTAAAACGAAGTGTTCGAATCTAGCTTGTTTTGCTCTAAAACGACGTGGCACGTCGAGTTAAACACGAATACGTGCATTTCACGCAGTTCTGGACATATTACGTTTTTGAGTTCACACTCACGAACACTGGTAAAACGAAGTGTTCGAATCTAGTTTGTTTTGCTCTAAAACGACGTGCCACGTCGAGTTAAGCACGAATACGTGCATTTCACGCAGTTCTGGAGATATTACGTTTTTGAATTCACACTCACGAACACTGGTAAAACGAAGTGTTCGAATCTAGCTTGTTTTGCTCTAAAACGACGTGGCACGTCGAGTTAAGCACGAATACGTGCATTTCACGCAGTTCTGGAGAGATTACGTTTTTGAACTCACACACACGAACACTGGTAAAACGAAGTGTTCGAATCTAGTTTGTTTTGCTCTAAAACGACGTGCCAGGGCGAGTTAAGCACGAATACGTGCATTTCACGCAGTTCTGGAGATATTACGTTTTTGAGTTCACACTCACGAACACTGGTAAAACGAAGTGTTCGAATCTAGCTTGTTTTGCTCTAAAACGACGTGGCACGTCGAGTTAAGCACGAATACGTGCATTTCACGCAGTTCTGGAGATATTACGTTTTTGAGTTCACACTCACGAACACTGGTAAAACGAAGTGTTCGAATCTAGTTTGTTTTGCTCTAAAACGACGTGCCAAGTCGAGTTAAGCACGAATACGTACATTTCACGCAGTTCTGGAGATATTACGTTTTTGAATTCACACTCACGAACACTGGTAAAACGAAGTGTTCGAATCTAGCTTGTTTTGCTCTAAAACGACGTGGCACGTCCAGTTAAGCACGAATACGTGCATTTCACGCAGTTCTGGAGATATTACGTTTTTGAACTCACACACACGAACACTGGTAAAACGAAGTGTTCGAATCTAGCTTGTTTTGCTCTAAAACGACGTGCCACGTCGAGTTAAGCACGAATACGTGCATTTCACGCAGTTCTGGAGATATTACGTTTTTGAGTTCACACTCACGAACACTGGTAAAACGAAGTGTTCGAATCTAGCTTGTTTTGCTCTAAAACGACGTGGCACGTCGAGTTAAGCACGAATACGTGCATTTCACGCAGTTCTGGAGATATTACGTTTTTGAACTCACACACACGAACACTGGTAAAACGAAGTGTTCGAATCTAGTTTGTTTTGCTCTAAAACGACGTGCCACGTCGAGTTAAGCACGAATACGTGCATTTCACGCAGTTCTGGAGATATTACGTTTTTGAGTTCACACTCACGAACACTGGTAAAACGAAGTGTTCGAATCTAGCTTGTTTTGCTCTAAAACGACGTGGCACGTCGAGTTAAGCACGAATACGTGCATTTCACGCAGTTCTGGAGAGTTCTGAGTTCACACTCACGAACACTGGTAAAACGAAGTGTTCGAATCTAGTTTGTTTTGCTCTAAAACGACGTGCCACGTCGAGTTAAGCACGAATACGTGCATTTCACGCAGTTCTGGAGATATTACGTTTTTGAATTCACACTCACGAACACTGGTAAAACGAAGTGTTCGAATCTAGCTTGTTTTGCTCTAAAACGACGTGGCACGTCGAGTTAAGCACGAATACGTGCATTTCACGCAGTTCTGGAGATATTACGTTTTTGAACTCACACACACGAACACTGGTAAAACGAAGTGTTCGAATGTAGCTTGTTTTGCTCTAAAACGACGTGCCACGTCGAGTTAAGCACGAATACATGCATTTCACGCAGTTCTGGAGATATTACGTTTTTGAGTTCACACTCACGAACACTGGTAAAACGAAGTGTTCGAATCTAGCTTGTTTTGCTCTAAAACGACGTGCCACGTCGAGTTACGCACGAATACGTGCATTTCACGCAGTTCTGGAGATATTACGTTTTCGAGTCACACTCACGAACACTGGTAAAACGAAGTGTTCGAATCTAGCTTGTTTTGCTGTAAAACGACGTGCCACGTCGAGTTAAGCACGAATACGTGCGTTTCACGCAGTTCTGGAGATATTACGTTTTTGAGTTCATACTCACGCACACTGGTAAAACGAAGTGTTCGAATCAAGCATGTTTTGCTCTAAAACGACGTGCCACGTCGAGTTAAGCACGAATACATGCATTTCACGCAGTTCTGGAGATATTACGTTTTTGAGTTCACACTCACGAACACTGGTAAAACGAAGTGTTCGAATCTAGCTTGTTTTGCTCTAAAACGACGTGCCACGTCGAGTTAAGCACGAATACGTGCATTTCACGCAGTTCTGGAGATATTACGTTTTTGAGTTCACACTCACGAACACTGGTAAAACGAAGTGTTCGAATCTAGTTTGTTTTGCTCTAAAACGACGTGGCACGTCGAGTTAAGCACGAATACGTGCATTTCACGCAGTTCTGGAGATATTACGTTTTTGAGTTCACACTCACGAACACTGGTAAAACGAAGTGTTCGAATCTAGTTTGTTTTGCTCTAAAACGACGTGCCACGTCGAGTTAAGCACGAATACGTGCATTTCACGCAGTTCTGGAGATATTACGTTTTTGAGTTCACACTCACGAACACTGGTAAAACGAAGTGTTCGAATCTAGCTTGTTTTGCTCTAAAACGACGTGGCACGTCGAGTTAAACACGAATACGTGCATTTCACGCAGTTCTGGACATATTACGTTTTTGAGTTCACACTCACGAACACTGGTAAAACGAAGTGTTCGAATCTAGTTTGTTTTGCTCTAAAACGACGTGCCACGTCGAGTTAAGCACGAATACGTGCATTTCACGCAGTTCTGGAGATATTACGTTTTTGAATTCACACTCACGAACACTGGTAAAACGAAGTGTTCGAATCTAGCTTGTTTTGCTCTAAAACGACGTGGCACGTCGAGTTAAGCACGAATACGTGCATTTCACGCAGTTCTGGAGATATTACGTTTTTGAGTTCACACTCACGAACACTGGTAAAACGAAGTGTTCGAATCTAGTTTGTTTTGCTCTAAAACGACGTGCCAGGGCGAGTTAAGCACGAATACGTGCATTTCACGCAGTTCTGGAGATATTACGTTTTTGAATTCACACTCACGAACACTGGTAAAACGAAGTGTTCGAATCTAGAAGAGACGAGGCTTGGGCATGTTGGTATGACATACTTAAGGGAAATAAATAGCGCACAAGAGAAGACGGGACAAGCGAGGAGACACAGACAAGCGCTAACTTTCAACAGACGGTTTATTGCAAAATCGGGAGCATACATGTCCAGATAGGCAACAAAGAACAGGATCGAAGATAACATCAACAAGACACACACCCCCTCGACAGCCATCTGCTTATCGTGCCAGATATGCAAGCTCTTTTTTCGACAAATTAACGGAAGGTTCGCTGACACAATCCGGTCCAAAGCGCACGATGTTCGACGCTTCAACAATCTCCCTGGTGAGTTGGTCGCGGTGATGATACAAGATCACAGTATCTTCAAAAATTGGACGGCAAGGAGGGTCGCAGTCACATGTCTTACAATGCAAAGCCAAATGCCCGTCGACACCACCTCTGACTTTCTTCGCGTGCTCTTTTAGGCGTACGTTGAGGCATCTGCCCGTTTGCCCGATGTAGAATCTACCGCAGGACAAGGGGATCTTGTAGACTACCCCCAGCCGACAATGGACGTAGGACTGCCTATGTCTGATATTACAGTCGGGTCTACGCATTTTGATCGGGCAACTCATTCTGCACAATCTCCCCAGCCTCTCAGGAGCCGTGAACACGACCTTCACATGAGACCGTTGACCCACCTTCTTGAGGTTGTGTGATACCTTATGCATGTAAGGTATCACCGCCAACTTTTCTTTCTCTCTTCTATCCTTTTTCTTTTTCCTGTCCTCTGCTCTTTGTTCATGACTCAGGCGAGAAGCTTCCTTCCTTTTGCGATGCAAGCATTCAGCTACCGAAGCTATCACGTGAGTCGGATAGCCCGCGCCCTGCAAACGTGCAACTTGCATGTTTAAACCCTCCTCGAACGTATGCCGGCATGACTTGTCAAGAGCATTGGACAGGAACGAAAGAACGATGTTTCTTTTGACAAGTTTAGAATGCGCTGAACTGTACGGCAAAGGGGGCTTGTTAGCTCTGGGCTCGTATATCCAACAGGCATGGTCCTTTCGAAACCGCAGCCGCAGGTCTAAGAACCTAATGCTGTCATGATCAGGCATTTCAGACGTGAATGTCAACGGGTAAAAACAATCAACAAAAGAATTTAAAATGCGCGTGACAATAGGGTGACTACTAACGAGAAGATTAGAACGTCCGACAAGAGGGTCAGTAAAAACAGACAGGTCAAAAAGAATTAAAAAGTCATCCACATAACGAAAGATCTTTAAAATCTTTAGATCAGTTAGATCAGCTTGTCCCGTCTTCTCTTGTGCGCTATTTATTTCCCTTAAGTGTTCGAATCTAGCTTGTTTTGCTCTAAAACGACGTGGCACGTCGAGTTAAGCACGAATACGTGCATTTCACGCAGTTCTGGAGATATTACGTTTTTGAACTCACACACACGAACACTGGTAAAACGAAGTGTTCGAATCTAGCTTGTTTTGCTCTAAAACGACGTGCCACGTCGAGTTAAGCACGAATACGTGCATTTCACGCAGTTCTGGAGATATTACGTTTTTGAGTTCACACTCACGAACACTGGTAAAACGAAGTGTTCGAATCTAGCTTGTTTTGCTCTAAAACGACGTGGCACGTCGAGTTAAGCACGAATACGTGCATTTCACGCAGTTCTGGAGATATTACGTTTTTGAACTCACACACACGAACACTGGTAAAACGAAGTGTTCGAATCTAGTTTGTTTTGCTCTAAAACGACGTGCCACGTCGAGTTAAGCACGAATACGTGCATTTCACGCAGTTCTGGAGATATTACGTTTTTGAGTTCACACTCACGAACACTGGTAAAACGAAGTGTTCGAATCTAGCTTGTTTTGCTCTAAAACGACGTGGCACGTCGAGTTAAGCACGAATACGTGCATTTCACGCAGTTCTGGAGAGTTCTGAGTTCACACTCACGAACACTGGTAAAACGAAGTGTTCGAATCTAGTTTGTTTTGCTCTAAAACGACGTGCCACGTCGAGTTAAGCACGAATACGTGCATTTCACGCAGTTCTGGAGATATTACGTTTTTGAATTCACACTCACGAACACTGGTAAAACGAAGTGTTCGAATCTAGCTTGTTTTGCTCTAAAACGACGTGGCACATCGAGTTAAGCACGAATACGCGCATTTCACGCAGTTCTGGAGATATTACGTTTTTGAGTTCACACTCACGAACACTGGTAAAACGAAGTGTTCGAATCTAGCTTGTTTTGCTCTAAAACGACGTGCCACGTCGAGTTAAGCACGAATACATGCATTTCACGCAGTTCTGGAGATATTACGTTTTCGAGTCACACTCACGAACACTGGTAAAACGAAGTGTTCGAATCTAGCTTGTTTTGCTGTAAAACGACGTGCCACGTCGAGTTAAGCACGAATACGTGCGTTTCACGCAGTTCTGGAGATATTACGTTTTTGAGTTCATACTCACGCACACTGGTAAAACGAAGTGTTCGAATCAAGCATGTTTTGCTCTAAAACGACGTGCCACGTCGAGTTAAGCACGAATACATGCATTTCACGCAGTTCTGGAGATATTACGTTTTTGAGTTCACACTCACGAACACTGGTAAAACGAAGTGTTCGAATCTAGCTTGTTTTGCTCTAAAACGACGTGCCACGTCGAGTTAAGCACGAATACGTGCATTTCACGCAGTTCTGGAGATATTACGTTTTTGAGTTCACACTCACGAACACTGGTAAAACGAAGTGTTCGAATCTAGTTTGTTTTGCTCTAAAACGACGTGGCACGTCGAGTTAAGCACGAATACGTGCATTTCACGCAGTTCTGGAGATATTACGTTTTTGAGTTCACACTCACGAACACTGGTAAAACGAAGTGTTCGAATCTAGTTTGTTTTGCTCTAAAACGACGTGCCACGTCGAGTTAAGCACGAATACGTGCATTTCACGCAGTTCTGGAGATATTACGTTTTTGAGTTCACACTCACGAACACTGGTAAAACGAAGTGTTCGAATCTAGCTTGTTTTGCTCTAAAACGACGTGGCACGTCGAGTTAAACACGAATACGTGCATTTCACGCAGTTCTGGACATATTACGTTTTTGAGTTCACACTCACGAACACTGGTAAAACGAAGTGTTCGAATCTAGTTTGTTTTGCTCTAAAACGACGTGCCACGTCGAGTTAAGCACGAATACGTGCATTTCACGCAGTTCTGGAGATATTACGTTTTTGAATTCACAGTCACGAACACTGGTAAAACGAAGTGTTCGAATCTAGCTTGTTTTGCTCTAAAACGACGTGGCACGTCGAGTTAAGCACGAATACGTGCATTTCACGCAGTTCTGGAGAGATTACGTTTTTGAACTCACACACACGAACACTGGTAAAACGAAGTGTTCGAATCTAGTTTGTTTTGCTCTAAAACGACGTGCCAGGGCGAGTTAAGCACGAATACGTGCATTTCACGCAGTTCTGGAGATATTACGTTTTTGAATTCACACTCACGAACACTGGTAAAACGAAGTGTTCGAATCTAGCTTGTTTTGCTCTAAAACGACGTGGCACGTCGAGTTAAGCACGAATACGTGCATTTCACGCAGTTCTGGAGAGTTCTGAGTTCACACTCACGAACACTGGTAAAACGAAGTGTTCGAATCTAGTTTGTTTTGCTCTAAAACGACGTGCCACGTCGAGTTAAGCACGAATACGTGCATTTCACGCAGTTCTGGAGATATTACGTTTTTGAATTCACACTCACGAACACTGGTAAAACGAAGTGTTCGAATCTAGCTTGTTTTGCTCTAAAACGACGTGGCACATCGAGTTAAGCACGAATACGTGCATTTCACGCAGTTCTGGAGATATTACGTTTTTGAGTTCACACTCACGAACACTGGTAAAACGAAGTGTTCGAATCTAGCTTGTTTTGCTCTAAAACGACGTGCCACGTCGAGTTAAGCACGAATACATGCATTTCACGCAGTTCTGGAGATATTACGTTTTCGAGTTCACACTCACGAACACTGCTAAAACGAAGTGTTCGAATCTAGTTTGTTTTGCTCTAAAACGACGTGCCACGTCGAGTTACGCATGAATACGTGCATTTCACGCAGTTCTGGAGATATTACGTTTTTGAATTCACACTCACGAACACTGGTAAAACGAAGTGTTCGAATCTAGTTTGTTTTGCTCTAAAACGACGTGCCACGTCGAGTTAAGCACGAATACGTGCATTTCACGCAGTTCTGGAGATATTACGTTTTTGAGTTCACACTCACGAACACTGGTAAAACGAAGTGTTCGAATCTAGCTTGTTTTGCTCTAAAACGACGTGGCACGTCGAGTTAAGCACGAATACGTGCATTTCACGCAGTTCTGGAGAGTTCTGAGTTCACACTCACGAACACTGGTAAAACGAAGTGTTTTACCAATGTTTTACCAGTTATCTAGTTTGTTTTGCTCTAAAACGACGTGCCACGTCGAGTTAAGCACGAATACGTGCATTTCACGCAGTTCTGGAGATATTACGTTTTTGAATTCACACTCACGAACACTGGTAAAACGAAGTGTTCGAATCTAGCTTGTTTTGCTCTAAAACGACGTGGCACATCGAGTTAAGCACGAATACGTGCATTTCACGCAGTTCTGGAGATATTACGTTTTTGAGTTCACACTCACGAACACTGGTAAAACGAAGTGTTCGAATCTAGCTTGTTTTGCTCTAAAACGACGTGCCACGTCGAGTTAAGCACGAATACATGCATTTCACGCAGTTCTGGAGATATTACGTTTTCGAGTTCACACTCACGAACACTGCTAAAACGAAGTGTTCGAATCTAGTTTGTTTTGCTCTAAAACGACGTGCCACGTCGAGTTACGCATGAATACGTGCATTTCACGCAGTTCTGGAGATATTACGTTTTTGAATTCACACTCACGAACACTGGTAAAACGAAGTGTTCGAATCTAGCTTGTTTTGCTCTAAAACGACGTGGCACGTCGAGTTAAGCACGAATACGTGCATTTAACGCAGTTCTGGAGAGATTACGTTTTTGAACTCACACACACGAACACTGGTAAAACGAAGTGTTCGAATCAAGCTTGTTTTGCTCTAAAACGACGTGCCACGTCGAGTTAAGCACGAATACATGCATTTCACGCAGTTCTGGAGATATTACGTTTTTGAATTCACACTCACGAACACTGGTAAAACGAAGTGTTCGAATCTAGCTTGTTTTGCTCTAAAACGACGTGGCACGTCGAGTTAAGCACGAATACGTGCATTTCACGCAGTTCTGGAGATATTACGTTTTTGAACTCACACACACGAACACTGGTAAAACGAAGTGTTCGAATGTAGCTTGTTTTGCTCTAAAACGACGTGCCACGTCGAGTTAAGCACGAATACATGCATTTCACGCAGTTCTGGAGATATTACGTTTTTGAGTTCACACTCACGAACACTGGTAAAACGAAGTGTTCGAATCTAGCTTGTTTTGCTCTAAAACGACGTGCCACGTCGAGTTACGCACGAATACGTGCATTTCACGCAGTTCTGGAGATATTACGTTTTCGAGTCACACTCACGAACACTGGTAAAACGAAGTGTTCCAATCTAGCTTGTTTTGCTGTAAAACGACGTGCCACGTCGAGTTAAGCACGAATACGTGCGTTTCACGCAGTTCTGGAGATATTACGTTTTTGAGTTCATACTCACGCACACTGGTAAAACGAAGTGTTCGAATCAAGCATGTTTTGCTCTAAAACGACGTGCCACGTCGAGTTAAGCACGAATACATGCATTTCACGCAGTTCTGGAGATATTACGTTTTTGAGTTCACACTCACGAACACTGGTAAAACGAAGTGTTCGAATCTAGCTTGTTTTGCTCTAAAACGACGTGCCACGTCGAGTTAAGCACGAATACGTGCATTTCACGCAGTTCTGGAGATATTACGTTTTTGAGTTCACACTCACGAACACTGGTAAAACGAAGTGTTCGAATCTAGTTTGTTTTGCTCTAAAACGACGTGGCACGTCGAGTTAAGCACGAATACGTGCATTTCACGCAGTTCTGGAGATATTACGTTTTTGAGTTCACACTCACGAACACTGGTAAAACGAAGTGTTCGAATCTAGTTTGTTTTGCTCTAAAACGACGTGCCACGTCGAGTTAAGCACGAATACGTGCATTTATTTATTTATTTATTTATCATCATACCCACAGCGCCATTGGCTGGCATTACAGTGGGGGGGTAGAAGAAAAAGTACACAAATGCCACCGCGTGCAGGTGGTTACAAAAAAAAAAGATAACAATGAGATAGAAAGAACACGGAATTATTATACACAAAAAAATGTCACAGCATGGAAGAAAATGAATCATTTGATAATATGGACACTACTTCCTCAGGCAGCTTGTTCCATTCCGAAACCGTTTTGGGGAAAAAAGACATTTTAAAAAGGTCAGTCCGGCACCTGTATTCTTTAACTTTAAGTGAATTATCTCTACGTAAAGACACGTAATCAGGGTTGGCTATATATTTGGTTCTGTCTATTCCAGTTCTAGAATGAAATATATTATGAAATAATTTTAAACGCAGTACTTTCCTACGTTTTTGAAGTGAGTCCCAACCCAAAGATTTTTTCGCGCTCGTTACACTAAAATATCGCCCATAGTTATTGAAAACAAAACGAACGGCCAAATTCTGAACTCTTTCTAGCTTTTGAACGTCAAGCAAGGTTTTCGGATCCCAGACAGTGCAAGCATACTCAAGTATGCTTCTAACGTTTGTATTATACAGCAGTTCTTTAGTCTTTAAAGGGAAAAGTTTAGCGTTACGTCGCAGGAAACCTAAAACACGACAGGCTTTGGCAGTAACGAAATGCACGTGACGATGCCAAGACATTGAACTTGTTAAATATACACCAAGATATTTAAATTCCAACACTGAAAGCAGTCTGCTATTATTTATGTTATAAGTGAAAATATGGGGAACCTTCTTTTTAGTGAAACACATATGTACAGATTTTTGTAAGTTAATATGCATTCTCCAGCTCTCACACCACTGGGCCACTTTACACAAATCCTGTTGTAATGCATCGCAGTCACTTTGATCGTTAATAATTCTATACAATACACAATCGTCCGCAAAAAGACGCATGTATGAAGAAATACCTGAAAAGATGTCATTCATGTAAATTATGAACAGTAATGGGCCCAAGACGGATCCCTGAGGCACCCCTGATGTTACAGCCACCTCATGCGATTGTTTCCCGTTGACAACAACACATTGACGCCTAACGCTCAAATATTCTTTTATCCACCTAATAACGTTCTCATTTATGTTGTACCAGTATAATTTTTGTATTAATAAGGAATGTGATACAACGTCAAAGGCCTTCTTAAAATCTAGAAAAATACAGTCAACAGAATATCCCTTATCTAAAGCACTTGACAGGTCATGTACAAATTCGGTAAGCTGGGTGACACACGAGTAACCACTGCGAAAGCCATGTTGATTAGTATTTAATAATGAATGTATACTAAGATGATTCATAATACTAGTATAAAACACATGCTCTAAAACTTTGCATAATACACTGGTCAAGGACACTGGTCGATAATTTGAAACAACATTCCTAGGTCCCGATTTATGTATAGGTACAACATTAGCAAGCCTCCATTCATCAGGCAAGGAGCCTTCCTGTAATGACTTTGTGAAAAGAATTTGAAGGTACCTTGACAACGCAAAAGCGCAAGAAGAGAGCAGGATCGTGGGTAAGCCGTCCGGACCGGTGGCACTGTTATCTTTTAAGCGTTCTAAGAGCGACACAATTCCTCGCTGATCAAATTCAATGTTCTCCATGGGTTCCGTACAGTTCAAGGCAAGGCGAAAATCGGCAGGGCTATTGCTGTCCTCAGCAGAAAAAACTGAGCTGAAAAACGTGTTAAAGCACTTGGCTTTCTCCAGATTATCATGAACGATACTTCCGTTGTGATCGAGTGGCGGGATAGACAATTCATCCTTTCTGTTTTTTTTTATGTACTGCCAAAATTCTTTAGGGCGATCCTGGATACGCATGTCGAAAGACTGAAAGTAGGTAAATTTAGCCTCTTTGACCGAAGCATTCATATCCTTTGTAATCTTTTTTAACTGATCCATGTTATCTTCCGACGGATTTCTTTTGAAGCGCGCATATAGTTGTTGCCTCTTTTCAACGACTCTGCGCAGCGCTTTTGTGAACCATGGCTTGCTTTTGCTGCGACGTTTCGTCATCACCCATGACGGCACATGCTGCTCACGCAAATCAAAAAGTTTGGCTGTCAGTGTGCGCCACAGCTCATCAACGCTGAGTGAATCAGACAATGTTTCGTACACATCGACATAGGATTCAAGTGCCCGGGCTATCTCGGGGAAATTTGCCTTTCGGTAACTGTAAATGCGCCGATTGCCACAGTCTTCAAGTTTAACATACTGAAAGTTCATTTCCGCTAAAACACAACTGTGATCACTGATACCGGGCACTACAAGGGTAGAACAAGCTGCCGATGGTTGGTTAGTGAATAATAAATCCAAAACATTGTTGCCACGGGTTGGCTGCAGCACTAATTGGGATAAGCTAAATGAATTGCACAGATTTAACAATTCTTTGCCTACTGCGGAATTGGCTCTAGACGGAAGACATCCTGAGCTCCAGTCTAATTCAGGAATGTTAAAGTCACCTCCAACAACTAAACAGTCTGTTTTAACAGTTTCAATCATATCAGTTAGGTCGCTGATGGGTTCAAGCTGATTTCCAGGTGGCCTGTAAAACGAGCAAACTGATAGTAATTTACCATTTAAAAGTCTAATTTGAGCCCATACTGCCTCACATGTCCCAACATCAATTTCCATCTTACGAGAACTAACTAAGACGTCCACCAGTATAAATACGCCTCCTCCGTGCCTGTCTCGATCTTTTCGATAGCTGATATAGTTACTCGGAAAAACTTCGCTATCGCTAACATCCCCATCCAGCCATGATTCACATCCGATCACAACGGAAGGTCTCGCCATGTCAATTAGACCATGTAGCTTGTCCACTTTATTCTTAATACTTCTGCAGTTTAGTACTAGAATCGACAAAACAGAGTGATCCGGCTTAACTTGTCAAGAGGCTCGAACTACCTGCCCCTGAGATTCGTCGTAAATGTACTTGACATTATTCAAGTAAAGGACATCGTATTTCAGATGTGCTTTGCCATTGGGTCCCTTGCAAGTTTTGGCGTAGTCCCATAGCATTTTCCTCTTGTTTCGTACTGGTTCAGAGAAGTCCTCTGAAATGCTAGTAGAACTTCCTTTCAATTTCTTCGCATTTGACAGAACAGCCTCTTTCTCTTTGAATGAACTAAAATTAACAATTATTGGGCGAGTTCCTTCTGAACGGAACCGTCCGAGGCGATGGGCTCTTTCGATTCTGGGGTCTATTCCCAGAGTAGATCTACACAAATCTAGGACAAGTTTTTCAGAAATTGGTTGTGACTCGCGTTCATCCTCGTCCTTAATTCCATAAAAGAGCAGATTGCATCGTCGAGATCGATTTTCAAGATCGTCCACTTTCTTCATCAGAGTCTGCCACTCGGAACGCTGTCTTTCACTACTCGCCCTACAGTCCTCGACAGCGGCCCTCATTTCCTCAAGACCTACAATCTTTGCTTCTAAATTGGCCATACGGGCATTCAGATCCGACATAGCTGTTTTGTTTTCATCCTGATAACTCTCGATAGTTGCAAGTTTTTCCTTAATTTCTGTCTGGCCTTGCAAAAGCTGCTGCAGGATTGCATCGCTAGGTCCTGGGTTAACTTCTATGTCGCCGCACAAAACCAGAAGCAAAAGGTAAAACGCAGCTCTTCGAAATAAAGAAAAACGACACCTTCTGCGTAACATGGGTCTGTGTGCTACAGAATGAGAAGAAACGCATGCATACAATACAGGGGGTGGAACCGGCAAAGCATACACTAAACATATATTGAAATATGTGTCACTAACCTGCGTGAAAAGCAGTAAATGCGTGAGCGGCAACGCCATTTCGGTATCGCCGGTTCCACGCCCCAACGATGAAGTGACGATTCCCGCCTTTTGTAGAGTGTAGTGGCACGGGCTGTAAAACCATGGTGGGTTGACTGGCACCGCACAATGTCCAAAATCGGCTGCGAGGCACACACAATCGTTGAAGTCGACCGTGGTTAGCACAGGTGAAAGCTTGGTGAAGGAACCAGTATCCAGCGTAGACGAATCATGCACAGCAGACAATTCCTCGGCATGAAAGCAGTGACTTGAATAACCAGCGATGAATACCTGCGTGAAAAGCAGTAAATGCGTGAGCGGCAACGCCATTTCGGTATCGCCGGTTCCACGCCCCAACGATGAAGTGACGATTCCCGCCTTTTGTAGAGTGTAGTGGCACGGGCTGTAAAACCATGGTGGGTTGACTGGCACCGCACAATGTCCAAAATCGGCTGCGAGGCACACACAATCGTTGAAGTCGACCGTGGTTAGCACAGGTGAAAGCTTGGTGAAGGAACCAGTATCCAGCGTAGACGAATCATGCACAGCAGACAATTCCTCGGCATGAAAGCAGTGACTTGAATAACCAGCGATGAATACCTGCGTGAAAAGCAGTAAATGCGTGAGCGGCAACGCCATTTCGGTATCGCCGGTTCCACGCCCCAACGATGAAGTGACGATTCCCGCCTTTTGTAGAGTGTAGTGGCACGGGCTGTAAAACCATGGTGGGTTGACTGGCACCGCACAATGTCCAAAATCGGCTGCGAGGCACACACAATCGTTGAAGTCGACCGTGGTTAGCACAGGTGAAAGCTTGGTGAAGGAACCAGTATCCAGCGTAGACGAATCATGCACAGCAGACAATTCCTCGGCATGAAAGCAGTGACTTGAATAACCAGCGATGAATACCTGCGTGAAAAGCAGTAAATGCGTGAGCGGCAACGCCATTTCGGTATCGCCGGTTCCACGCCCCGCAGTTCTGGAGATATTACGTTTTTGAGTTCACACTCACGAACACTGGTAAAACGAAGTGTTCGAATCTAGCTTGTTTTGCTCTAAAACGACGTGGCACGTCGAGTTAAACACGAATACGTGCATTTCACGCAGTTCTGGACATATTACGTTTTTGAGTTCACACTCACGAACACTGGTAAAACGAAGTGTTCGAATCTAGTTTGTTTTGCTCTAAAACGACGTGCCACGTCGAGTTAAGCACGAATACGTGCATTTCACGCAGTTCTGGAGATATTACGTTTTTGAATTCACACTCACGAACACTGGTAAAACGAAGTGTTCGAATCTAGCTTGTTTTGCTCTAAAACGACGTGGCACGTCGAGTTAAGCACGAATACGTGCATTTCACGCAGTTCTGGAGAGATTACGTTTTTGAACTCACACACACGAACACTGGTAAAACGAAGTGTTCGAATCTAGTTTGTTTTGCTCTAAAACGACGTGCCAGGGCGAGTTAAGCACGAATACGTGCATTTCACGCAGTTCTGGAGATATTACGTTTTTGAGTTCACACTCACGAACACTGGTAAAACGAAGTGTTCGAATCTAGCTTGTTTTGCTCTAAAACGACGTGGCACGTCGAGTTAAGCACGAATACGTGCATTTCACGCAGTTCTGGAGATATTACGTTTTTGAGTTCACACTCACGAACACTGGTAAAACGAAGTGTTCGAATCTAGTTTGTTTTGCTCTAAAACGACGTGCCAAGTCGAGTTAAGCACGAATACGTGCATTTCACGCAGTTCTGGAGATATTACGTTTTTGAATTCACACTCACGAACACTGGTAAAACGAAGTGTTCGAATCTAGCTTGTTTTGCTCTAAAACGACGTGGCACGTCGAGTTAAGCACGAATACGTGCATTTCACGCAGTTCTGGAGATATTACGTTTTTGAACTCACACACACGAACACTGGTAAAACGAAGTGTTCGAATCTAGTTTGTTTTGCTCTAAAACGACGTGCCACGTCGAGTTAAGCACGAATACGTGCATTTCACGCAGTTCTGGAGATATTACGTTTTTGAGTTCACACTCACGAACACTGGTAAAACGAAGTGTTCGAATCTAGCTTGTTTTGCTCTAAAACGACGTGGCACGTCGAGTTAAGCACGAATACGTGCATTTCACGCAGTTCTGGAGAGTTCTGAGTTCACACTCACGAACACTGGTAAAACGAAGTGTTCGAATCTAGTTTGTTTTGCTCTAAAACGACGTGCCACGTCGAGTTAAGCACGAATACGTGCATTTCACGCAGTTCTGGAGATATTACGTTTTTGAATTCACACTCACGAACACTGGTAAAACGAAGTGTTCGAATCTAGTTTGTTTTGCTCTAAAACGACGTGGCACATCGAGTTAAGCACGAATACGTGCATTTCACGCAGTTCTGGAGATATTACGTTTTTGAGTTCACACTCACGAACACTGGTAAAACGAAGTGTTCGAATCTAGCTTGTTTTGCTCTAAAACGACGTGCCACGTCGAGTTAAGCACGAATACATGCATTTCACGCAGTTCTGGAGATATTACGTTTTCGAGTTCACACTCACGAACACTGCTAAAACGAAGTGTTCGAATCTAGTTTGTTTTGCTCTAAAACGACGTGCCACGTCGAGTTACGCATGAATACGTGCATTTCACGCAGTTCTGGAGATATTACGTTTTTGAATTCACACTCACGAACACTGGTAAAACGAAGTGTTCGAATCTAGTTTGTTTTGCTCTAAAACGACGTGCCACGTCGAGTTAAGCACGAATACGTGCATTTCACGCAGTTCTGGAGATATTACGTTTTTGAGTTCACACTCACGAACACTGGTAAAACGAAGTGTTCGAATCTAGCTTGTTTTGCTCTAAAACGACGTGGCACGTCGAGTTAAGCACGAATACGTGCATTTCACGCAGTTCTGGAGAGTTCTGAGTTCACACTCACGAACACTGGTAAAACGAAGTGTTTTACCAATGTTTTACCAGTTATCTAGTTTGTTTTGCTCTAAAACGACGTGCCACGTCGAGTTAAGCACGAATACGTGCATTTCACGCAGTTCTGGAGATATTACGTTTTTGAATTCACACTCACGAACACTGGTAAAACGAAGTGTTCGAATCTAGTTTGTTTTGCTCTAAAACGACGTGCCACGTCGAGTTAAGCACGAATACGTGCATTTCACGCAGTTCTGGAGATATTACGTTTTTGAGTTCACACTCACGAACACTGGTAAAACGAAGTGTTCGAATCTAGCTTGTTTTGCTCTAAAACGACGTGGCACGTCGAGTTAAACACGAATACGTGCATTTCACGCAGTTCTGGACATATTACGTTTTTGAGTTCACACTCACGAACACTGGTAAAACGAAGTGTTCGAATCTAGCTTGTTTTGCTCTAAAACGACGTGGCACGTCGAGTTAAGCACGAATACGTGCATTTCACGCAGTTCTGGAGAGATTACGTTTTTGAACTCACACACACGAACACTGGTAAAACGAAGTGTTCGAATCTAGTTTGTTTTGCTCTAAAACGACGTGCCAGGGCGAGTTAAGCACGAATACGTGCATTTCACGCAGTTCTGGAGATATTACGTTTTTGAGTTCACACTCACGAACACTGGTAAAACGAAGTGTTCGAATCTAGCTTGTTTTGCTCTAAAACGACGTGGCACGTCGAGTTAAGCACGAATACGTGCATTTCACGCAGTTCTGGAGATATTACGTTTTTGAGTTCACACTCACGAACACTGGTAAAACGAAGTGTTCGAATCTAGTTTGTTTTGCTCTAAAACGACGTGCCAAGTCGAGTTAAGCACGAATACGTGCATTTCACGCAGTTCTGGAGATATTACGTTTTTGAATTCACACTCACGAACACTGGTAAAACGAAGTGTTCGAATCTAGCTTGTTTTGCTCTAAAACGACGTGGCACGTCGAGTTAAGCACGAATACGTGCATTTCACGCAGTTCTGGAGATATTACGTTTTTGAACTCACACACACGAACACTGGTAAAACGAAGTGTTCGAATCTAGCTTGTTTTGCTCTAAAACGACGTGCCACGTCGAGTTAAGCACGAATACGTGCATTTCACGCAGTTCTGGAGATATTACGTTTTTGAGTTCACACTCACGAACACTGGTAAAACGAAGTGTTCGAATCTAGCTTGTTTTGCTCTAAAACGACGTGGCACGTCGAGTTAAGCACGAATACGTGCATTTCACGCAGTTCTGGAGATATTACGTTTTTGAACTCACACACACGAACACTGGTAAAACGAAGTGTTCGAATCTAGTTTGTTTTGCTCTAAAACGACGTGCCACGTCGAGTTAAGCACGAATACGTGCATTTCACGCAGTTCTGGAGATATTACGTTTTTGAGTTCACACTCACGAACACTGGTAAAACGAAGTGTTCGAATCTAGCTTGTTTTGCTCTAAAACGACGTGGCACGTCGAGTTAAGCACGAATACGTGCATTTCACGCAGTTCTGGAGAGTTCTGAGTTCACACTCACGAACACTGGTAAAACGAAGTGTTCGAATCTAGTTTGTTTTGCTCTAAAACGACGTGCCACGTCGAGTTAAGCACGAATACGTGCATTTCACGCAGTTCTGGAGATATTACGTTTTTGAATTCACACTCACGAACACTGGTAAAACGAAGTGTTCGAATCTAGCTTGTTTTGCTCTAAAACGACGTGGCACATCGAGTTAAGCACGAATACGTGCATTTCACGCAGTTCTGGAGATATTACGTTTTTGAGTTCACACTCACGAACACTGGTAAAACGAAGTGTTCGAATCTAGCTTGTTTTGCTCTAAAACGACGTGCCACGTCGAGTTAAGCACGAATACATGCATTTCACGCAGTTCTGGAGATATTACGTTTTTGAGTTCACACTCACGAACACTGGTAAAACGAAGTGTTCGAATCTAGCTTGTTTTGCTCTAAAACGTAGTGTTAAGCACGTAGTGTTAAGCCACGTAGTGTTAAGCACGAATACGTCCATTTCACGCAGTTCTGGAGATATTACGTTTTTGAGTTCACACTCACGAACACTGGTAAAACGAAGTGTTCGAATCTAGCTTGTTTTGCTCTAAAACGACGTGCCACGTCGAGTTAAGCACGAATACGTGCATTTCACGCAGTTCTGGAGATATTACGTTTTTGAGTTCACACTCACGAACACTGGTAAAACGAAGTGTTCGAATCTAGCTTGTTTTGCTCGAAAACGACGTGCCACGTCGAGTTAAGCACGAATACATGCATTTCACGCAGTTCTGGAGATATTACGTTTTTGAGTTCACACTCACGAACACTGGTAAAACGAAGTGTTCGAATCTAGCTTGTTTTGCTCTAAAACGACGTGCCACGTCGAGTTAAGCACGAATACGTGCATTTCACGCAGTTCTGGAGATATTACGTTTTTGAGTTCACACTCACGCACACTGGTAAAACGAAGTGTTCGAATCTAGCTTGTTTTGCTCTAAAACGACGTGGCACGTCGAGTTAAGCACGAATACGTGCATTTCACGCAGTTCTGGAGATATTACGTTTTTGAGTTCACACTCACGAACACTGGTAAAACGAAGTGTTCGAATCTAGCTTGTTTTGCTCTAAAACGACGTGGCACGTCGAGTTAAGCACGAATACGTGCATTTCACGCAGTTCTGGAGATATTACGTTTTTGAGTTCACACTCACGAACACTGGTAAAACGAAGTGTTCGAATCTAGTTTGTTTTCCTCTAAAACGACGTGCGACGTCGAGTTAAGCACGAATACGTGCATTTCACGCAGTTCTGGAGATATTATGTTTTTGAATTCACACTCACGAACGAAGTGTTCGAATCAAGCTTGTTTTGCTCTAAAACGACGTGCCACGTCGAGTTAAGCACGAATACATGCATTTCACGCAGTTCTGGAGATATTACGTTTTCGAGTTCACACTCACGAACACTGGTAAAACGAAGTGTTCGAATCTAGTTTGTTTTGCTCTAAAACGACGTGCCACGTCGAGTTACGCACGAATACGTGCATTTCACGCCGTTCTGGAGATATTACGTTTTCGAGACACTCACGAACACTGGTAAAACGAAGTGTTCGATTCAAGCTTGTTTTGCTCTAAAACGACGTGCCACGTCGAGTTAAGCACGAATACATGCATTTCACGCAGTTCTGGAGATATTACGTTTTTGAGTTCACACTCACGAACACTGGTAAAACGAAGTGTTCGAATCTAGCTTGTTTTGCTCTAAAACGACGTGCCACGTAGTGTTAAGCACGAATACGTCCATTTCACGCAGTTCTGGAGATATTACGTTTTTGCGTTCACACTCACGAACACTGGTAAAACGAAGTGTTGGAATCAAGCTTGTTTTGCTCTAAAACGACGTGCCACGTCGAGTTAAGCACGAATACGTGCATTTCACGCAGTTCTGGAGATATTACGTTTTTGAGTTCACACTCACGAACACTGGTAAAACGGTGTCCGAATCTAGTTTGTTTTGCTCTAAAACGACGTGGCACGTCGAGTTAAGCACGAATACGTGCATTTCACGCAGTTCTGGAGATATTACGTTTTTGAGTTCACACTCACGAACACTGGTAAAACGAAGTGTTCGAATCTAGCTTGTTTTGCTCTAAAACGACGTGGCACGTCGAGTTAAGCACGAATACGTGCATTTCACGCAGTTCTGGAGATATTACGTTTTTGAGTTCACACTCACGAACACTGGTAAAACGAAGTGTTCGAATCTAGCTTGTTTTGCTCTAAAACGACGTGGCACGTCGAGTTAAGCACGAATACGTGCATTTCACGCAGTTCTGGAGATATTACGTTTTTGAGTTCACACTCACGAACACTGGTAAAACGAAGTGTTCGAATCTAGCTTGTTTTGCTCTAAAACGACGTGGCACGTCGAGTTAAGCACGAATACGTGCATTTCACGCAGTTCTGGAGATATTACGTTTTTCGAGTTCACACTCACGAACACTGGTAAAACGAAGTGTTCGAATCTAGCTTGTTTTGCTCTAAAACGACGTGGCACGTCGAGTTAAGCACGAATACGTGCATTTCACGCAGTTCTGGAGATATTACGTTTTTGAGTTCACACTCACGAACACTGGTAAAACGAAGTGTTCGAATCTAGCTTGTTTTGCTCTAAAACGACGTGCCACGTCGAGTTAAGCACGAATACATGCATTTCACGCAGTTCTGGAGATATTACGTTTTTGAGTTCACACTCACGAACACTGGTAAAACGAAGTGTTCGAATCTAGTTTGTTTTGCTCTAAAACGACGTGGCACGTCGAGTTAAGCACGAATACGTGCATTTCACGCAGTTCTGGAGATATTACGTTTTCGAGTTCACACTCACGAACACTGGTAAAACGAAGTGTTCGAATCTAGCTTGTTTTGCTCTAAAACGACGTGGCCACGTCGAGTTAAGCACGAATACGTGCATTTCACGCAGTTCTGGAGATATTACGTTTTTGAGTTCACACTCACGAACACTGGTAAAACGAAGTGTTCGAATCTAGCTTGTTTTGCTCTAAAACGACGTGCCACGTCGAGTTAAGCACGAATACATGCATTTCACGCAGTTCTGGAGATATTACGTTTTTGAGTTCACACTCACGAACACTGGTAAAACGAAGTGTTCGAATCTAGTTTGTTTTGCTCTAAAACGACGTGGCACGTCGAGTTAAGCACGAATACGTGCATTTCACGCAGTTCTGGAGATATTACGTTTTCGAGTTCACACTCACGAACACTGGTAAAACGAAGTGTTCGAATCTAGCTTGTTTTGCTCTAAAACGACGTGGCACGTCGAGTTAAGCACGAATACGTGCATTTCACGCAGTTCTGGAGATATTACGTTTTCGAGTCACACTCACGAACACTGGTAAAACGAAGTGTTCGAATCTAGCTTGTTTTCCTCGAAAACGACGTGGCACGTCGAGTTAAGCACGAATACGTGCATTTCACGCAGTTCTAGAGATATTACGTTTTCGAGTTCACACTCACGAACACTAGTAAAACGAGGTGTTCGAATCTAGCTTGTTTTCCTCTAAAACGACGTGCCACGTCGAGTTAAGCACGAATACGTGCATTTCACGCAGTTCTGGAGATATTACGTTTTTGAATTAACACTCACGAACACTGGTAAAACGAAGTGTTCGAATCTAGCTTGTTTTGCTCTAAAACGACGTGGCACGTCGAGTTAAGCACGAATACGTGCATTTCACGCAGTTCTGGAGATATTACGTTTTTGAACTCGCACTCACGAACACTGGTAAAAGCGAAGTGTTCGAATCTAGTTTGTTTTGCTCTAAAACGACGTGCCACGTCGAGTTACGCACGAATACGTGCATTTGACGCAGTTCTGGAGATATTACGTTTTTGAATTAACACTCACGAACACTGGTAAAACGAAGTGTTCGAATCTAGCTTGTTTTGCTCTAAAACGACGTGGCACGTCGAGTTAAGCACGAATACGTGCATTTCACGCAGTTCTGGAGATATTACGTTTTTGAATTCACATTCACGAACACTGGTAAAACGAAGTGTTCGAATCTAGCTTGTTTTGCTCTAAAACGACGTGCCACGTCGAGTTAAGCACGAATACGTGCATTTCACGCAGTTCTGGAGATATTACGTTTTCGAGTTCACACTCACGAACACTGGTAAAACGAAGTGTTGGAATCTAGTTTGTTTTGCTCTAAAACGACGTGCCACGTCGAGTTAAGCACGAATACGTGCATTTCACGCAGTTCTGGAGATATTACGTTTTTCGAGTTCACACTCACGAACACTGATAAAACGAAGTGTTCGAATCTAGTTTGTTTTGCTCTAAACCGACGTGCCACGTCGAGTTAAGCACGAATACGTGCATTTCACGCAGTTCTGGAGATGTTACGGTTTTGAGTTCACTCACGCACACTGGTAAAACGAAGTGTTCGAATCTAGCTTGTTTTGCTCTAAAACGACGTGGCACGTCGAGTTAAGCACGAATACGTGCATTTCACGCAGTTCTGGAGATATTACGTTTTTGAGTTCACACTCACGAACACTGGTAAAACGAAGTGTTCGAATCTAGTTTGTTTTGCTCTAAAACGACGTGCCACGTCGAGTTAAGCACGAATACGTGCATTTCACGCAGTTCTGGAGATATTACGTTTTCGAGTTCACACTCACGAACACTGGTAAAACGAAGTGTTCGAATCTAGTTTGTTTTGCTCTAAAACGACGTGCCACGTCGAGTTACGCACGAATACGTGCATTTCACGCAGTTCTGGAGATATTACGTTTTCGAGTCACACTCACGAACACTGGTAAAACGAAGTGTTCGAATCAAGCTTGTTTTGCTCTAAAACGACGTGCCACTTCGAGTTAAGCACGAATACATGCATTTCACGCAGTTCTGGAGAAATTACGTTTTTGAGTTCACACTCACGAACACTGGTAAAACGAAGTGTTCGAATCTAGCTTGTTTTGCTCTAAAACGACGTGCCACGTCGAGTTAAGCACGAATACGGGCATTTCACGCAGTTCTGGAGATATTACGTTTTTGAGTTCACACTCACGCACACTGGTAAAACGAAGTGTTCGAATCTAGCTTGTTTTGCTCTAAAACGACGTGGCACGTCGAGTTAAGCACGAATACGTGCATTTCACGCAGTTCTGGAGATATTACGTTTTTGAGTTCACACTCACGAACACTGGTAAAACGAAGTGTTCGAATCTAGCTTGTTTTGCTCTAAAACGACGTGGCACGTCGAGTTAAGCACGAATACGTGCATTTCACGCAGTTCTGGAGATACGTTTTTGAGTTCACACTCACGAACGCTGGTAAAACGAAGTGTTCGAATCTAGCTTGTTTTGATCGAAAACGACGTGGCACGTCGAGTTAAGCACGAATACGTGCATTTCACGCAGTTCTGGAGATATTACGTGTTTGAGTTCACACTCACGAACACTGGTAAAACGAAGTGTTCGAATCTAGCTTGTTTTGCTCTAACACGACGTGCCACGTCGAGTTAAGCACGAATACATGCATTTCACGCAGTTCTGGAGATATTACGTTTTTGAGTTCACACTCACGAACACTGGTAAAACGAAGTGTTCGAATCTAGTTTGTTTTCCTCTAAAACGACGTGCCACGTCGAGTTAAGCACGAATACGTGCATTTCACGCAGTTCTGGAGATATTACGTTTTTGAGTTCACACTCACGAACACTGGTAAAACGAAGTGTTCGAATCTAGCTTGTTTTGCTCTAAAACGACGTGGCACGTCGAGTTAAGCACGAATACGTGCATTTCACGCAGTTCTGGAGATATTACGTTTTTGAGTTCACACTCACGAACACTGGTACAACGAAGTGTTCGAATCTAGTTTGTTTTGCTCTAAAACGACGTGCCACGTCGAGTTAAGCACGAATACGTGCATTTCACGCAGTTCTGGAGATATTACGTTTTTGAGTTCACACTCACGAACACTGGTAAAACGAAGTGTTGGAATCTAGTTTGTTTTGCTCTAAAACGACGTGCCACGTCGAGTTAAGCACGAATACGTGCATTTCACGCAGTTCTGGAGATATTACGTTTTTGAATTAACACTCACGAACACTGGTAAAACGAAGTGTTCGAATCTAGCTTGTTTTGCTCTAAAACGACGTGCCACGTCGAGTTACGCACGAATACGTGCATTTGACGCAGTTCTGGAGATATTACGTTTTCGAGTCACACTCACGAACACTGGTAAAACGAGGTGTTCGAATCTAGTTTGTTTTCCTCTAAAACGACGTGCCACGTCGAGTTAAGCACGAATAGGTGCATTTCACGCAGTTCTGGAGATATTACGTTTTTGAATTAACACTCACGAACACTGGTAAAACGAAGTGTTCGAATCTAGCTTGTTTTGCTCTAAAACGACGTGGCACGTCGAGTTAAGCACGAATACGTGCATTTCACGCAGTTCTGGAGATATTACGTTTTTGAACTCGCACTCACGAACACTGGTAAAGCGAAGTGTTCGAATCTAGTTTGTTTTGCTCTAAAACGACGTGCCACGTCGAGTTAAGCACGAATACGTGCATTTCACGCAGTTCTGGAGATATTACGTTTTTGAGTTCACACTCACGAACACTGGTAAAACGAAGTGTTCGAATCTAGCTTGTTTTGCTCTAAAACGACGTGGCACGTCGAGTTAAGCACGAATACGTGCATTTCACGCAGTTCTGGAGATATTACGTTTTTGAGTTCACACTCACGAACACTGGTAAAACGAAGTGTTCGAATCTAGCTTGTTTTGCTCTAAAACGACGTGGCACGTCGAGTTAAGCACGAATACGTGCATTTCACGCAGTTCTGGAGATATTACGTTTTCGAGTTCACACTCACGAACACTGGTAAAACGAAGTGTTCGAATCTAGCTTGTTTTGCTCTAAAACGACGTGGCACGTCGAGTTAAGCACGAATACGTGCATTTCACGCAGTTCTGGAGATATTACGTTTTTGAGTTCACACTCACGAACACTGGTAAAACGAAGTGTTCGAATCTAGCTTGTTTTGCTCTAAAACGACGTGCCACGTCGAGTTAAGCACGAATACATGCATTTCACGCAGTTCTGGAGATATTACGTTTTTGAGTTCACACTCACGAACACTGGTAAAACGAAGTGTTCGAATCTAGTTTGTTTTGCTCTAAAACGACGTGGCACGTCGAGTTAAGCACGAATACGTGCATTTCACGCAGTTCTGGAGATATTACGTTTTCGAGTTCACACTCACGAACACTGGTAAAACGAAGTGTTCGAATCTAGCTTGTTTTGCTCTAAAACGACGTGGCACGTCGAGTTAAGCACGAATACGTGCATTTCACGCAGTTCTGGAGATATTACGTTTTCGAGTCACACTCACGAACACTGGTAAAACGAAGTGTTCGAATCTAGCTTGTTTTCCTCGAAAACGACGTGGCACGTCGAGTTAAGCACGAATACGTGCATTTCACGCAGTTCTGGAGATATTACGTTTTCGAGTTCACACTCACGAACACTAGTAAAACGAGGTGTTCGAATCTAGTTTGTTTTCCTCTAAAACGACGTGCCACGTCGAGTTAAGCACGAATACGTGCATTTCACGCAGTTCTGGAGATATTACGTTTTTGAATTAACACTCACGAACACTGGTAAAACGAAGTGTTCGAATCTAGCTTGTTTTGCTCTAAAACGACGTGGCACGTCGAGTTAAGCACGAATACGTGCATTTCACGCAGTTCTGGAGATATTACGTTTTTGAACTCGCACTCACGAACACTGGTAAAGCGAAGTGTTCGAATCTAGTTTGTTTTGCTCTAAAACGACGTGCCACGTCGAGTTACGCACGAATACGTGCATTTGACGCAGTTCTGGAGATATTACGTTTTTGAATTAACACTCACGAACACTGGTAAAACGAAGTGTTCGAATCTAGCTTGTTTTGCTCTAAAACGACGTGGCACGTCGAGTTAAGCACGAATACGTGCATTTCACGCAGTTCTGGAGATATTACGTTTTCGAAGTCACACTCACGAACACTGGTAAAACGAAGTGTTCGAATCAAGCTTGTTTTGCTCTAAAACGACGTGCCACTTCGAGTTAAGCACGAATACATGCATTTCACGCAGTTCTGGAGAAATTACGTTTTTGAGTTCACACTCACGAACACTGGTAAAACGAAGTGTTCGAATCTAGCTTGTTTTGCTCTAAAACGACGTGCCACGTCGAGTTAAGCACGAATACGGGCATTTCACGCAGTTCTGGAGATATTACGTTTTTGAGTTCACACTCACGCACACTGGTAAAACGAAGTGTTCGAATCTAGCTTGTTTTGCTCTAAAACGACGTGGCACGTCGAGTTAAGCACGAATACGTGCATTTCACGCAGTTCTGGAGATATTACGTTTTTGAGTTCACACTCACGAACACTGGTAAAACGAAGTGTTCGAATCTAGCTTGTTTTGCTCTAAAACGACGTGGCACGTCGAGTTAAGCACGAATACGTGCATTTCACGCAGTTCTGGAGATATTACGTTTTTGAGTTCACACTCACGAACACTGGTAAAACGAAGTGTTCGAATCTAGCTTGTTTTGATCGAAAACGACGTGGCACGTCGAGTTAAGCACGAATACGTGCATTTCACGCAGTTCTGGAGATATTACGTGTTTGAGTTCACACTCACGAACACTGGTAAAACGAAGTGTTCGAATCTAGCTTGTTTTGCTCTAACACGACGTGCCACGTCGAGTTAAGCACGAATACATGCATTTCACGCAGTTCTGGAGATATTACGTTTTTGAGTTCACACTCACGAACACTGGTAAAACGAAGTGTTCGAATCTAGTTTGTTTTCCTCTAAAACGACGTGCCACGTCGAGTTAAGCACGAATACGTGCATTTCACGCAGTTCTGGAGATATTACGTTTTTGAGTTCACACTCACGAACACTGGTAAAACGAAGTGTTCGAATCTAGCTTGTTTTGCTCTAAAACGACGTGGCACGTCGAGTTAAGCACGAATACGTGCATTTCACGCAGTTCTGGAGATATTACGTTTTTGAGTTCACACTCACGAACACTGGTAAAACGAAGTGTTCGAATCTAGTTTGTTTTCCTCTAAAACGACGTGCCACGTCGAGTTAAGCACGAATACGTGCATTTCACGCAGTTCTGGAGATATTACGGTTTTGAGTTCACACTCACGCACACTGGTAAAACGAAGTGTTCGAATCTAGCTTGTTTTGCTCTAAAACGACGTGGCACGTCGAGTTAAGCACGAATACGTGCATTTCACGCAGTTCTGGAGATATTACGTTTTTGAGTTCACACTCACGAACACTGGTACAACGAAGTGTTCGAATCTAGTTTCTTTTGCTCTAAAACGACGTGCCACGTCGAGTTACGCACGAATACGTGCATTTGACGCAGTTCTGGAGATATTACGTTTTTGAATTAACACTCACGAACACTGGTAAAACGAAGTGTTCGAATCTAGCTTGTTTTGCTCTAAAACGACGTGGCACGTCGAGTTAAGCACGAATACGTGCATTTCACGCAGTTCTGGAGATATTACGTTTTTGAATTCGCACTCACGAACACTGGTAAAGCGAAGTGTTCGAATCTAGCTTGTTTTGCTCTAAAACGACGTGCCACGTCGAGTTACGCACGAATACGTGCATTTGACGCAGTTCTGGAGATATTACGTTTTTGAGTTCACACTCACGCACACTGGTAAAACGAAGTGTTGGAATCAAGCTTGTTTTGCTCTAAAACGACGTGCCACGTCGAGTTAAGCACGAATACGTGCATTTCACGCAGTTCTGGAGATATTACGTTTTTGAGTTCACACTCACGAACACTGGTAAAACGAAGTGTTCGAATCTAGTTTATTTTGCTCTAAAACGACGTGCCACGTCGAGTTAAGCACGAATACGTGCATTTCACGCAGTTCTGGAGATATTACGTTTTTGAGTTCACACTCACGAACACTGGTAAAACGAAGTGTTCGAATCTAGCTTGTTTTGCTCTAAAACGACGTGCCACGTCGAGTTAAGCACGAATACATGCATTTCACGCAGTTCTGGAGATATTACGTTTTTGAGTTCACACTCACGAACACTGGTAAAACGAAGTGTCCGAATCTAGTTTGTTTTGCTCTAAAACGACGTGCCACGTCGAGTTAAGCACGAATACGTGCATTTCATGCAGTTCTGGGGATATTACGTTTTCGAGTTCACACTCACGAACACTGGTAAAACGAAGTGTTCGAATCTAGTTTGTTTTGCTCTAAAACGACGTGCCACGTCGAGTTACGCACGAATACGTGCATTTCACGCAGTTCTGGAGATATTACGTTTTCGAGTCACACTCACGAACACTGGTAAAACGAAGTGTTCGAATCTAGCTTGTTTTGCTCTAAAACGACGTGGCACGTCGAGTTAAGCACGAATACGTGCATTTCACGCAGTTCTGGAGATATTACGTTTTTGAGTTCACACTCACGAACACTGGTAAAACGAAGTGTTCGAATCTAGCTTGTTTTGCTCTAAAACGACGTGGCACGTCGAGTTAAGCACAAATACGTGCATTTCACGCAGTTCTGGAGATATTACGTTTTTGAGTTCACACTCACGAACACTGGTAAAACGAAGTGTTCGAATCTAGCTTGTTTTGCTCTAAAACGACGTGGCACGTCGAGTTAAGCACGAATACGTGCATTTCACGCAGTTCTGGAGATATTACGTTTTTGAGTTCACACTCACGAACACTGGTAAAACGAAGTGTTCGAATCTAGCTTGTTTTGCTCTAAAACGACGTGCCACGTCGAGTTAAGCACGAATACATGCATTTCACGCAGTTCTGGAGATATTACGTTTTTGAGTTCACACTCACGAACACTGGTAAAACGAAGTGTTCGAATCTAGTTTGTTTTGCTCTAAAACGACGTGGCACGTCGAGTTAAGCACGAATACGTGCATTTCACGCAGTTCTGGAGATATTACGTTTTTGAGTTCACACTCACGAACACTGGTAAAACGAAGTGTTCGAATCTAGCTTGTTTTGCTCTAAAACGACGTGGCACGTCGAGTTAAGCACGAATACGTGCATTTCACGCAGTTCTGGAGATATTACGTTTTTGAGTTCACACTCACGAACACTGGTAAAACGAAGTGTTCGAATCTAGCTTGTTTTGCTCGAAAACGACGTGGCACGTCGAGTTAAGCACGAATACGTGCATTTCACGCAGTTCTGGAGATATTACGTTTTTGAGTTCACACTCACGAACACTGGTAAAACGAGGTGTTCGAATCTAGTTTGTTTTCCTCTAAAACGACGTGCCACGTCGAGTTAAGCACGAATACGTGCATTTCACGCAGTTCTGGAGATATTACGTTTTTGAATTAACACTCACGAACACTGGTAAAACGAAGTGTTCGAATCTAGTTTGTTTTGCTCTAAAACGACGTGCCACGTCGATTTAAGCACGACTACGTGCATTTCACGCAGTTCTGGAGATATTACGTTTTCGAGTTCACACTCACGAACACTGGTAAAACGAAGTGTTCGAATCTAGCTTGTTTTGCTCTAAAACGACGTGCCACGTCGAGTTAAGCACGAATACGTGCATTTCACGCAGTTCTGGAGATATTACGTTTTTGAGTTCACTCACGCACACTGGTAAAACGAAGTGTTCGAATCAAGCTTGTTTTGCTCTAAAACGACGTGCCACGTCGAGTTAAGCACGAATACGTGCATTTCACGCAGTTCTGGAGATATTACGTTTTTGAGTTCACACTCACGAACACTGGTAAAACGAAGTGTTCGAATCTAGCTTGTTTTGCTCGAAAACGACGTGCCACGTCGAGTTAAGCACGAATACATGCATTTCACGCAGTTCTGGAGATATTACGTTTTTGAGTTCACACTCCCGAACACTGGTAAACCGAAGTGTTCGAATCTAGCTTGTTTTGCTCTAAAACGACGTGGCACGTCGAGTTAAGCACGAATACGTGCATTTCACGCAGTTCTGGAGATATTACGTTTTTGAGTTCACACTCACGAACACTGGTAAAACGAAGTGTTCGAATCAAGCTTGTTTTGCTCTAAAACGACGTGCCACGTCGAGTTAAGCACGAATACATGCATTTCACGCAGTTCTGGAGATATTACGTTTTCGAGTTCACACTCACGAACACTGGTAAAACGAAGTGTTCGAATCTAGTTTGTTTTGCTCTAAAACGACGTGCCACGTCGAGTTACGCACGAATACGTGCATTTCACGCCGTTCTGGAGATATTACGTTTTCGAGTCACACTCACGCTGGTAAAACGAAGTGTTCGATTCAAGCTTGTTTTGCTCTAAAACGACGTGCCACGTCGAGTTAAGCACGAATACATGCATTTCACGCAGTTCTGGAGATATTACGTTTTTGAGTTCACACTCACGAACACTGGTAAAACGAAGTGTTCGAATCTAGCTTGTTTTGCTCTAAAACGACGTGCCACGTAGTGTTAAGCACGAATACGTCCATTTCACGCAGTTCTGGAGATATTACGTTTTTGAGTTCACACTCACGAACACTGGTAAAACGAAGTGTTCGAATCTAGCTTGTTTTGCTCTAAAACGACGTGCCACGTCGAGTTAAGCACGAATACGTGCATTTCACGCAGTTCTGGAGATATTACGTTTTTGAGTTCACACTCACGAACACTGGTAAAACGAAGTGTTCGAATCTAGCTTGTTTTGCTCTAAAACGACGTGGCACGTCGAGTTAAGCACGAATACGAGCATTTCACGCAGTTCTGGAGATATTACGTTTTTGAACTCACACGAACACTGGTAAAACGAAGTGTTCGAATCTAGTTTGTTTTGCTCTAAAACGACGTGGCACGTCGAGTTAAGCACGAATACGTGCATTTCACGCAGTTCTGGAGATATTACGTTTTTGAGTTCACACTCACGAACACTGGTAAAACGAAGTGTTCGAATCTAGCTTGTTTTGCTCTAAAACGACGTGGCACGTCGAGTTAAGCACGAATACGTGCATTTCACGCAGTTCTGGAGATATTACGTTTTTGAGTTCACACTCACGAACACTGGTAAAACGAAGTGTTCGAATCTAGCTTGTTTTGCTCGAAAACGACGTGCCACGTCGAGTTAAGCACGAATACATGCATTTCACACAGTTCTGGAGATATTACGTTTTTGAGTTCACACTCACGAACACTGGTAAAACGAAGTGTTCGAATCTAGCTTGTTTTGCTCTAAAACGACGTGGCACGTCGAGTTAAGCACGAATACGTGCATTTCACGCAGTTCTGGAGATATTACGGTTTTGAGTTCACACTCACGCACACTGGTAAAACGAAGTGTTCGAATCTAGCTTGTTTTGCTCTAAAACGACGTGGCACGTCGAGTTAAGCACGAATACGTGCATTTCACGCAGTTCTGGAGATATTACGTTTTTGAGTTCACACTCACGAACACTGGTACAACGAAGTGTTCGAATCTAGTTTGTTTTGCTCTAAAACGACGTGCCACGTCGAGTTAAGCACGAATACATGCATTTCATGCAGTTCTGGGGATATTACGTTTTCGAGTTCACACTCACGAACACTGGTAAAACGAAGTGTTCGAATCTAGTTTGTTTTGCTCTAAAACGACGTGCCACGTCAAGTTACGCACGAATACGTGCATTTCACGCAGTTCTGGAGATATTACGTTTTCGAGTCACACTCACGAACACTGGTAAAACGAAGTGTTCGAATCTAGCTTGTTTTGCTCTAAAACGACGTGCCACGTCGAGTTAAGCACGAATACATGCATTTCACGCAGTTCTGGAGATATTACGTTTTCGAGTTCACACTCACGAACACTGGTAAAACGAAGTGTTCGAATCTAGTTTGTTTTGCTCTAAAACGACGTGGCACGTCGAGTTAAGCACGAATACGTGCATTTCACGCAGTTCTGGAGATATTACGTTTTTGAGTTCACACTCACGAACACTGGTAAAACGAAGTGTTCGAATCTAGCTTGTTTTGCTCTAAAACGACGTGGCACGTCGAGTTAAGCACGAATACGTGCATTTCACGCAGTTCTGGAGATATTACGTTTTTGAGTTCACACTCACGAACACTGGTAAAACGAAGTGTTCGAATCTAGCTTGTTTTGCTCGAAAACGACGTGGCACGTCGAGTTAAGCACGAATACGTGCATTTCACGCAGTTCTGGAGATATTACGTTTTTGAGTTCACACTCACGAACACTGGTAAAACGAGGTGTTCGAATCTAGTTTGTTTTCCTCTAAAACGACGTGCCACGTCGAGTTAAGCACGAATACGTGCATTTCACGCAGTTCTGGAGATATTACGTTTTCGAGTTCACACTCACGAACACTGGTAAAACGAAGTGTTCGAATCTAGCTTGTTTTGCTCTAAAACGACGTGCCACGTCGAGTTAAGCACGAATACGTGCATTTCACGCAGTTCTGGAGATATTACGTTTTTGAGTTCACTCACGCACACTGGTAAAACGAAGTGTTCGAATCAAGCTTGTTTTGCTCTAAAACGACGTGCCACGTCGAGTTAAGCACGAATACGTGCATTTCACGCAGTTCTGGAGATATTACGTTTTTGAGTTCACACTCACGAACACTGGTAAAACGAAGTGTTCGAATCTAGCTTGTTTTGCTCGAAAACGACGTGCCACGTCGAGTTAAGCACGAATACATGCATTTCACGCAGTTCTGGAGATATTACGTTTTTGAGTTCACACTCCCGAACACTGGTAAAACGAAGTGTTCGAATCTAGCTTGTTTTGCTCTAAAACGACGTGGCACGTCGAGTTAAGCACGAATACGTGCATTTCACGCAGTTCTGGAGATATTACGTTTTTGAGTTCACACTCACGAACACTGGTAAAACGAAGTGTTCGAATCAAGCTTGTTTTGCTCTAAAACGACGTGCCACGTCGAGTTAAGCACATGCATTTCGTGCATACATGCATTTCACGCAGTTCTGGAGATATTACGTTTTCGAGTTCACACTCACGAACACTGGTAAAACGAAGTGTTCGAATCTAGTTTGTTTTGCTCTAAAACGACGTGCCACGTCGAGTTACGCACGAATACGTGCATTTCACGCCGTTCTGGAGATATTACGTTTTCGAGTCACACTCACGAACACTGGTAAAACGAAGTGTTCGATTCAAGCTTGTTTTGCTCTAAAACGACGTGCCACGTCGAGTTAAGCACGAATACATGCATTTCACGCAGTTCTGGAGATATTACGTTTTTGAGTTCACACTCACGAACACTGGTAAAACGAAGTGTTCGAATCTAGCTTGTTTTGCTCTAAAACGACGTGCCACGTAGTGTTAAGCACGAATACGTCCATTTCACGCAGTTCTGGAGATATTACGTTTTTGAGTTCACACTCACGAACACTGGTAAAACGAAGTGTTCGAATCTAGCTTGTTTTGCTCTAAAACGACGTGCCACGTCGAGTTAAGCACGAATACGTGCATTTCACGCAGTTCTGGAGATATTACGTTTTTGAGTTCACACTCACGAACACTGGTAAAACGAAGTGTTCGAATCTAGCTTGTTTTGCTCTAAAACGACGTGGCACGTCGAGTTAAGCACGAATACGAGCATTTCACGCAGTTCTGGAGATATTACGTTTTTGAACTCACACGAACACTGGTAAAACGAAGTGTTCGAATCTAGTTTGTTTTGCTCTAAAACGACGTGGCACGTCGAGTTAAGCACGAATACGTGCATTTCACGCAGTTCTGGAGATATTACGTTTTTGAGTTCACACTCACGAACACTGGTAAAACGAAGTGTTCGAATCTAGCTTGTTTTGCTCTAAAACGACGTGGCACGTCGAGTTAAGCACGAATACGTGCATTTCACGCAGTTCTGGAGATATTACGTTTTTGAGTTCACACTCACGAACACTGGTAAAACGAAGTGTTCGAATCTAGCTTGTTTTGCTCGAAAACGACGTGCCACGTCGAGTCAAGCACGAATACATGCATTTCACACAGTTCTGGAGATATTACGTTTTTGAGTTCACACTCACGAACACTGGTAAAACGAAGTGTTCGAATCTAGCTTGTTTTGCTCTAAAACGACGTGGCACGTCGAGTTAAGCACGAATACGTGCATTTCACGCAGTTCTGGAGATATTACGGTTTTGAGTTCACACTCACGCACACTGGTAAAACGAAGTGTTCGAATCTAGCTTGTTTTGCTCTAAAACGACGTGGCACGTCGAGTTAAGCACGAATACGTGCATTTCACGCAGTTCTGGAGATATTACGTTTTTGAGTTCACACTCACGTACACTGGTACAACGAAGTGTTCGAATCTAGTTTGTTTTGCTCTAAAACGACGTGCCACGTCGAGTTAAGCACGAATACATGCATTTCATGCAGTTCTGGGGATATTACGTTTTCGAGTTCACACTCACGAACACTGGTAAAACGAAGTGTTCGAATCTAGTTTGTTTTGCTCTAAAACGACGTGCCACGTCAAGTTACGCACGAATACGTGCATTTCACGCAGTTCTGGAGATATTACGTTTTCGAGTCACACTCACGAACACTGGTAAAACGAAGTGTTCGAATCTAGCTTGTTTTGCTCTAAAACGACGTGCCACGTCGAGTTAAGCACGAATACATGCATTTCACGCAGTTCTGGAGATATTACGTTTTCGAGTTCACACTCACGAACACTGGTAAAACGAAGTGTTCGAATCTAGTTTGTTTTGCTCTAAAACGACGTGCCACGTCGAGTTACGCACGAATACGTGCATTTCACGCAGTTCTGGAGATATTACGTTTTCGAGTCACACTCACGAACACTGGTAAAACGAAGTGTTCGAATCTAGCTTGTTTTGCTCTAAAACGACGTGGCACGTCGAGTTAAGCACGAATACGTGCATTTCACGCAGTTCTGGAGATATTACGTTTTTGAGTTCACACTCACGAACACTGGTAAAACGAAGTGTTCGAATCTAGCTTGTTTTGCTCTAAAACGACGTGGCACGTCGAGTTAAGCACGAATACGAGCATTTCACGCAGTTCTGGAGATATTACGTTTTTGAACTCACACGAACACTGGTAAAACGAAGTGTTCGAATCTAGTTTGTTTTGCTCTAAAACGACGTGGCACGTCGAGTTAAGCACGAATACGTGCATTTCACGCAGTTCTGGAGATATTACATTTTTGAGTTCACACTCACGAACACTGGTAAAACGAAGTGTTCGAATCTAGCTTGTTTTGCTCTAAAACGACGTGGCACGTCGAGTTAAGCACGAATACGTGCATTTCACGCAGTTCTGGAGATATTACGTTTTTGAGTTCACACTCACGAACACTGGTAAAACGAAGTGTTCGAATCTAGCTTGTTTTGCTCGAAAACGACGTGCCACGTCGAGTTAAGCACGAATACATGCATTTCACACAGTTCTGGAGATATTACGTTTTTGAGTTCACACTCACGAACACTGGTAAAACGAAGTGTTCGAATCTAGCTTGTTTTGCTCTAAAACGACGTGGCACGTCGAGTTAAGCACGAATACGTGCATTTCACGCAGTTCTGGAGATATTACGGTTTTGAGTTCACACTCACGCACACTGGTAAAACGAAGTGTTCGAATCTAGCTTGTTTTGCTCTAAAACGACGTGGCACGTCGAGTTAAGCACGAATACGTGCATTTCACGCAGTTCTGGAGATATTACGTTTTTGAGTTCACACTCACGAACACTGGTACAACGAAGTGTTCGAATCTAGTTTGTTTTGCTCTAAAACGACGTGCCACGTCGAGTTAAGCACGAATACATGCATTTCATGCAGTTCTGGGGATATTACGTTTTCGAGTTCACACTCACGAACACTGGTAAAACGAAGTGTTCGAATCTAGTTTGTTTTGCTCTAAAACGACGTGCCACGTCAAGTTACGCACGAATACGTGCATTTCACGCAGTTCTGGAGATATTACGTTTTCGAGTCACACTCACGAACACTGGTAAAACGAAGTGTTCGAATCAAGCTTGTTTTGCTCTAAAACGACGTGCCACGTCGAGTTAAGCACGAATACATGCATTTCACGCAGTTCTGGAGATATTACGTTTTCGAGTTCACACTCACGAACACTGGTAAAACGAAGTGTTCGAATCTAGTTTGTTTTGCTCTAAAACGACGTGCCACGTCGAGTTACGCACGAATACGTGCATTTCACGCCGTTCTGGAGATATTACGTTTTCGAGTCACACTCACGAACACTGGTAAAACGAAGTGTTCGATTCAAGCTTGTTTTGCTCTAAAACGACGTGCCACGTCGAGTTAAGCACGAATACATGCATTTCACGCAGTTCTGGAGATATTACGTTTTTGAGTTCACACTCACGAACACTGGTAAAACGAAGTGTTCGAATCTAGCTTGTTTTGCTCTAAAACGACGTGCCACGTAGTGTTAAGCACGAATACGTCCATTTCACGCAGTTCTGGAGATATTACGTTTTTGAGTTCACACTCACGAACACTGGTAAAACGAAGTGTTCGAATCTAGCTTGTTTTGCTCGAAAACGACGTGCCACGTCGAGTTAAGCACGAATACATGCATTTCACACAGTTCTGGAGATATTACGTTTTTGAGTTCACACTCACGAACACTGGTAAAACGAAGTGTTCGAATCTAGCTTGTTTTGCTCTAAAACGACGTGGCACGTCGAGTTAAGCACGAATACGTGCATTTCACGCAGTTCTGGAGATATTACGGTTTTGAGTTCACACTCACGCACACTGGTAAAACGAAGTGTTCGAATCTAGCTTGTTTTGCTCTAAAACGACGTGGCACGTCGAGTTAAGCACGAATACGTGCATTTCACGCAGTTCTGGAGATATTACGTTTTTGAGTTCACACTCACGAACACTGGTACAACGAAGTGTTCGAATCTAGTTTGTTTTGCTCTAAAACGACGTGCCACGTCGAGTTAAGCACGAATACATGCATTTCATGCAGTTCTGGGGATATTACGTTTTCGAGTTCACACTCACGAACACTGGTAAAACGAAGTGTTCGAATCTAGTTTGTTTTGCTCTAAAACGACGTGCCACGTCAAGTTACGCACGAATACGTGCATTTCACGCAGTTCTGGAGATATTACGTTTTCGAGTCACACTCACGAACACTGGTAAAACGAAGTGTTCGAATCAAGCTTGTTTTGCTCTAAAACGACGTGCCACGTCGAGTTAAGCACGAATACATGCATTTCACGCAGTTCTGGAGATATTACGTTTTCGAGTTCACACTCACGAACACTGGTAAAACGAAGTGTTCGAATCTAGTTTGTTTTGCTCTAAAACGACGTGCCACGTCGAGTTACGCACGAATACGTGCATTTCACGCCGTTCTGGAGATATTACGTTTTCGAGTCACACTCACGAACACTGGTAAAACGAAGTGTTCGATTCAAGCTTGTTTTGCTCTAAAACGACGTGCCACGTCGAGTTAAGCACGAATACATGCATTTCACGCAGTTCTGGAGATATTACGTTTTTGAGTTCACACTCACGAACACTGGTAAAACGAAGTGTTCGAATCTAGCTTGTTTTGCTCTAAAACGACGTGCCACGTAGTGTTAAGCACGAATACGTCCATTTCACGCAGTTCTGGAGATATTACGTTTTTGAGTTCACACTCACGAACACTGGTAAAACGAAGTGTTCGAATCTAGCTTGTTTTGCTCGAAAACGACGTGCCACGTCGAGTTAAGCACGAATACATGCATTTCACACAGTTCTGGAGATATTACGTTTTTGAGTTCACACTCACGAACACTGGTAAAACGAAGTGTTCGAATCTAGCTTGTTTTGCTCTAAAACGACGTGGCACGTCGAGTTAAGCACGAATACGTGCATTTCACGCAGTTCTGGAGATATTACGGTTTTGAGTTCACACTCACGCACACTGGTAAAACGAAGTGTTCGAATCTAGCTTGTTTTGCTCTAAAACGACGTGGCACGTCGAGTTAAGCACGAATACGTGCATTTCACGCAGTTCTGGAGATATTACGTTTTTGAGTTCACACTCACGAACACTGGTACAACGAAGTGTTCGAATCTAGTTTGTTTTGCTCTAAAACGACGTGCCACGTCGAGTTAAGCACGAATACATGCATTTCACGCAGTTCTGGGGATATTACGTTTTCGAGTTCACACTCACGAACACTGGTAAAACGAAGTGTTCGAATCTAGTTTGTTTTGCTCTAAAACGACGTGCCACGTCAAGTTACGCACGAATACATGCATTTCACGCAGTTCTGGAGATATTACGTTTTCGAGTCACACTCACGAACACTGGCAAAACGAAGTGTTCGAATCTAGCTTGTTTTGCTCTAAAACGACGTGCCACGTCGAGTTAAGCACGAATACGTGCATTTCACGCAGTTCTGGAGATATTACGTTTTTGAGTTCACACTCACGAACACTGGTAAAACGAAGTGTTCGAATCTAGCTTGTTTTGCTCTAAAACGACGTGGCACGTCGAGTTAAGCACGAATACGAGCATTTCACGCAGTTCTGGAGATATTACGTTTTTGAACTCACACGAACACTGGTAAAACGAAGTGTTCGAATCTAGTTTGTTTTGCTCTAAAACGACGTGGCACGTCGAGTTAAGCACGAATACGTGCATTTCACGCAGTTCTGGAGATATTACGTTTTTGAGTTCACACTCACGAACACTGGTAAAACGAAGTGTTCGAATCTAGCTTGTTTTGCTCTAAAACGACGTGGCACGTCGAGTTAAGCACGAATACGTGCATTTCACGCAGTTCTGGAGATATTACGTTTTTGAGTTCACACTCACGAACACTGGTAAAACGAAGTGTTCGAATCTAGCTTGTTTTGCTCGAAAACGACGTGCCACGTCGAGTTAAGCACGAATACATGCATTTCACACAGTTCTGGAGATATTACGTTTTTGAGTTCACACTCACGAACACTGGTAAAACGAAGTGTTCGAATCTAGCTTGTTTTGCTCTAAAACGACGTGGCACGTCGAGTTAAGCACGAATACGTGCATTTCACGCAGTTCTGGAGATATTACGGTTTTGAGTTCACACTCACGCACACTGGTAAAACGAAGTGTTCGAATCTAGCTTGTTTTGCTCTAAAACGACGTGGCACGTCGAGTTAAGCACGAATACGTGCATTTCACGCAGTTCTGGAGATATTACGTTTTTGAGTTCACACTCACGAACACTGGTACAACGAAGTGTTCGAATCTAGTTTGTTTTGCTCTAAAATGACGTGCCACGTCGAGTTAAGCACGAATACATGCATTTCATGCAGTTCTGGGGATATTACGTTTTCGAGTTCACACTCACGAACACTGGTAAAACGAAGTGTTCGAATCTAGTTTGTTTTGCTCTAAAACGACGTGCCACGTCAAGTTACGCACGAATACGTGCATTTCACGCAGTTCTGGAGATATTACGTTTTCGAGTCACACTCACGAACACTGGTAAAACGAAGTGTTCGAATCTAGCTTGTTTTGCTCTAAAACGACGTGCCACGTCGAGTTAAGCACGAATACATGCATTTCACGCAGTTCTGGAGATATTACGTTTTCGAGTTCACACTCACGAACACTGGTAAAACGAAGTGTTCGAATCTAGTTTGTTTTGCTCTAAAACGACGTGCCACGTCGAGTTACGCACGAATACGTGCATTTCACGCAGTTCTGGAGATATTACGTTTTCGAGTCACACTCACGAACACTGGTAAAACGAAGTGTTCGAATCTAGCTTGTTTTGCTCTAAAACGACGTGGCACGTCGAGTTAAGCACGAATACGTGCATTTCACGCAGTTCTGGAGATATTACGTTTTTGAGTTCACACTCACGAACACTGGTAAAACGAAGTGTTCGAATCTAGTTTGTTTTGCTCTAAAACGACGTGCCACGTCGAGTTAAGCACGAATACGTGCATTTCACGCAGTTCTTGAGATATTACGTTTTTGAGTTCACACTCACGAACACTGGTAAAACGAAGTGTTCGTATCTAGCTTGTTTTGCTCTAAAACGACGTGCCACGTCGAGTTAAGCACGAATACATGCATTTCACGCAGTTCTGGAGATATTACGGTTTTGAGTTCACACTCACGCACACTGGTAAAACGAAGTGTTCGAATCTAGCTTGTTTTGCTCTAAAACGACGTGCCACGTCGAGTTAAGCACGAATACGTGCATTTCACGCAGTTCTGGAGATATTACGTTTTCGAGTTCACACTCACGAACACTGGTAAAACGAAGTGTTCGAATCTAGTTTGTTTTGCTCTAAAACGACGTGCCACGTCGAGTTACGCACGAATACGTGCATTTCACGCAGTTCTGGAGATATTACGTTTTCGAGTCACACTCACGAACACTGGTAAAACGAAGTGTTCGAATCTAGCTTGTTTTGCTCTAAAACGACGTGGCACGTCGAGTTAAGCACGAATACGTGCATTTCACGCAGTTCTGGAGATATTACGTTTTTGAGTTCACACTCACGAACACTGGTAAAACGAAGTGTTCGAATCTAGCTTGTTTTGCTCTAAAACGACGTGGCACGTCGAGTTAAGCACGAATACGAGCATTTGACGCAGTTCTGGAGATATTACGTTTTTGAACTCACACGAACACTGGTAAAACGAAGTGTTCGAATCTAGTTTGTTTTGCTCTAAAACGACGTGGCACGTCGAGTTAAGCACGAATACGTGCATTTCACGCAGTTCTGGAGATATTACGTTTTTGAGTTCACACTCACGAACACTGGTAAAACGAAGTGTTCGAATCTAGCTTGTTTTGCTCGAAAACGACGTGCCACGTCGAGTTAAGCACGAATACATGCATTTCACACAGTTCTGGAGATATTACGTTTTTGAGTTCACACTCACGAACACTGGTAAAACGAAGTGTTCGAATCTAGCTTGTTTTGCTCTAAAACGACGTGGCACGTCGAGTTAAGCACGAATACGTGCATTTCACGCAGTTCTGGAGATATTACGGTTTTGAGTTCACACTCACGCACACTGGTAAAACGAAGTGTTCGAATCTAGCTTGTTTTGCTCTAAAACGACGTGGCACGTCGAGTTAAGCACGAATACGTGCATTTCACGCAGTTCTGGAGATATTACGTTTTTGAGTTCACACTCACGAACACTGGTACAACGAAGTGTTCGAATCTAGTTTGTTTTGCTCTAAAACGACGTGCCACGTCGAGTTAAGCACGAATACATGCATTTCATGCAGTTCTGGGGATATTACGTTTTCGAGTTCACACTCACGAACACTGGTAAAACGAAGTGTTCGAATCTAGTTTGTTTTGCTCTAAAACGACGTGCCACGTCAAGTTACGCACGAATACGTGCATTTCACGCAGTTCTGGAGATATTACGTTTTCGAGTCACACTCACGAACACTGGTAAAACGAAGTGTTCGAATCTAGCTTGTTTTGCTCTAAAACGACGTGCCACGTCGAGTTAAGCACGAATACATGCATTTCACGCAGTTCTGGAGATATTACGTTTTCGAGTTCACACTCACGAACACTGGTAAAACGAAGTGTTCGAATCTAGTTTGTTTTGCTCTAAAACGACGTGCCACGTCGAGTTACGCACGAATACGTGCATTTCACGCAGTTCTGGAGATATTACGTTTTCGAGTCACACTCACGAACACTGGTAAAACGAAGTGTTCGAATCTAGCTTGTTTTGCTCTAAAACGACGTGGCACGTCGAGTTAAGCACGAATACGTGCATTTCACGCAGTTCTGGAGATATTACGTTTTTGAGTTCACACTCACGAACACTGGTAAAACGAAGTGTTCGAATCTAGTTTGTTTTGCTCTAAAACGACGTGCCACGTCGAGTTAAGCACGAATACGTGCATTTCACGCAGTTCTTGAGATATTACGTTTTTGAGTTCACACTCACGAACACTGGTAAAACGAAGTGTTCGTATCTAGCTTGTTTTGCTCTAAAACGACGTGCCACGTCGAGTTAAGCACGAATACATGCATTTCACGCAGTTCTGGAGATATTACGTTTTCGAGTTCACACTCACGAACACTGGTAAAACGAAGTGTTCGAATCTAGTTTGTTTTGCTCTAAAACGACGTGCCACGTCGAGTTACGCACGAATACGTGCATTTCACGCAGTTCTGGAGATATTACGTTTTTGAACTCGCACTCACGAACACTGGTAAAGCGAAGTGTTCGAATCTAGTTTGTTTTGCTCTAAAACGACGTGCCACGTCGAGTTAAGCACGAATACGTGCATTTCACGCAGTTCTGGAGATATTACGTTTTTGAGTTCACACTCACGAACACTGGTAAAACGAAGTGTTGGAATCTAGTTTGTTTTGCTCTAAAACGACGTGCCACGTCGAGTTAAGCACGAATACGTGCATTTCACGCAGTTCTGGAGATATTACGTTTTCGAGTTCACACTCACGAACACTGGTAAAACGAAGTGTTCGAATCTAGTTTGTTTTGCTCTAAAACGACGTGCCAGTCGAGTTAAGCACGAATACGTGCATTTCACGCAGTTCTGGAGATATTACGGTTTTGAGTTCACACTCACGCACACTGGTAAAACGAAGTGTTCGAATCTAGCTTGTTTTGCTCTAAAACGACGTGGCACGTCGAGTTAAGCACGAATACGTGCATTTCACGCAGTTCTGGAGATATTACGTTTTTGAACTCGCACTCACGAACACTGGTAAAGCGAAGTGTTCGAATCTAGTTTGTTTTGCTCTAAAACGACGTGCCACGTCGAGTTAAGCACGAATACGTGCATTTCACGCAGTTCTGGAGATATTACGTTTTTGAGTTTACACTCACGAACACTGGTAAAACGAAGTGTTGGAATCTAGTTTGTTTTGCTCTAAAACGACGTGCCACGTCGAGTTAAGCTCGAATACGTGCATTTCACGCAGTTCTGGAGATATTACGTTTTCGAGTTCACACTCACGAACACTGGTAAAACGAAGTGTTCGAATCTAGTTTGTTTTGCTCTAAAACGACGTGCCAGTCGAGTTAAGCACGAATACGTGCATTTCACGCAGTTCTGGAGATATTACGGTTTTGAGTTCACACTCACGCACACTGGTAAAACGAAGTGTTCGAATCTAGCTTGTTTTGCTCTAAAACGACGTGGCACGTCGAGTTAAGCACGAATACGTGCATTTCACGCAGTTCTGGAGATATTACGTTTTTGAGTTCACACTCACGAACGAACGAAGTGTTCGAATCTAGTTTGTTTTGCTCTAAAACGACGTGCCACGTCGAGTTAAGCACGAATACATGCATTTCATGCAGTTCTGGGGATATTACGTTTTCGAGTTCACACTCACGAACACTGGTAAAACGAAGTGTTCGAATCTAGTTTGTTTTGCTCTAAAACGACGTGCCACGTCAAGTTACGCACGAATACGTGCATTTCACGCAGTTCTGGAGATATTACGTTTTCGAGTCACACTCACGAACACTGGTAAAACGAAGTGTTCGAATCTAGCTTGTTTTGCTCTAAAACGACGTGGCACGTCGAGTTAAGCACGAATACGTGCATTTCACGCAGTTCTGGAGATATTACGTTTTTGAACTCACACGAACACTGGTAAAACGAAGTGTTCGAATCTAGTTTGTTTTGCTCTAAAACGACGTGCCACGTCGAGTTAAGCACGAATACGTGCATTTCACGCAGTTCTTGAGATATTACGTTTTTGAGTTCACACTCACGAACACTGGTAAAACGAAGTGTTCGAATCTAGTTTGTTTTGCTCTAAAACGACGTGCCACGTCGAGTTAAGCACGAATACGTGCATTTCACGCAGTTCTGGAGATATTACGTTTTTGAGTTCACACTCACGAACACAGGTAAAACGAAGTGTTCGAATCTAGCTTGTTTTGCTCTAAAACGACGTGCCACGTCGAGTTAAGCACGAATACGTGCATTTCACGCAGTTCTGGAGATATTACGTTTTCGAGTTCACACTCACGAACACTGGTAAAACGAAGTGTTCGAATCTAGTTTGTTTTCCTCTAAAACGACGTGCCACGTCGAGTTAAGCACGAATACGTGCATTTCACGCAGTTCTGGAGATATTACGTTTTTGAATTCACACTCACGAACACTGGTAAAACGAAGTGTTCGAATCAAGCTTGTTTTGCTCTAAAACGACGTGCCACGTCGAGTTAAGCACGAATACGTGCATTTCACGCAGTTCTGGAGATATTACGTTTTTGAGTTCACACTCACGAACACTGGTAAAACGAAGTGTTCGAATCTAGCTTGTTTTGCTCTAAAACGACGTGGCACGTCGAGTTAAGCACGAATTTTTCATTTCACGCAGTTCTGGAGATATTACGTTTTCGAGTTCACACTCACGAACACTGGTAAAACGAAGTGTTCGAATCTAGTTTGTTTTGCTCTAAAACGACGTGCCACGTCGAGTTAAGCACGAATACGTGCATTTCACGCAGTTCTGGAGATATTACGTTTTTGAATTCACACTCACGAACACTGGTAAAACGAAGTGTTCGAATCTAGCTTGTTTTGCTCTAAAACGACGTGGCACGTCGAGTTAAGCACGAATACGTGCATTTCACGCAGTTCTGGAGATATTACGTTTTTGAACTCACACACACGAACACTGGTAAAACGAAGTGTTCGAATCTAGTTTGTTTTGCTCTAAAACGACGTGCCACGTCGAGTTACGCACGAATACGTGCATTTCACGCAGTTCTGGAGATATTACGTTTTCGAGTCACACTCACGAACACTGGTAAAACGAAGTGTTCGAATCAAGCTTGTTTTGCTCTAAAACGACGTGCCACGTCGAGTTAAGCACGAATACATGCATTTCACGCAGTTCTGGAGATATTACGTTTTTGAGTTCACACTCACGAACACTGGTAAAACGAAGTGTTCGAATCTAGCTTGTTTTGCTCTAAAACGACGTGCCACGTAGAGTTAAGCACGAATACGTGCATTTCACGCAGTTCTGGAGATATTACGTTTTTGAGTTCACACTCACGAACACTGGTAAAACGAAGTGTTCGAATCTAGCTTGTTTTGCTCTAAAACGACGTGGCACGTCGAGTTAAGCACGAATACGTGCATTTCACGCAGTTCTGGAGATAATACGTTTTTGAGTTCACACTCACGAACACTGGTAAAACGAAGTGTTCGAATCTAGTTTGTTTTGCTCTAAAACGACGTGCCACGTCGAGTTAAGCACGAATACGTGCATTTCACGCAGTTCTGGAGATATTACGTTTTTGAATTCACACTCACGAACACTGGTAAAACGAAGTGTTCGAATCTAGCTTGTTTTGCTCTAAAACGACGTGGCACGTCGAGTTAAGCACGAATACGTGCATTTCACGCAGTTCTGGAGATATTACGTTTTTGAACTCACACACACGAACACTGGTAAAACGAAGTGTTCGAATCTAGTTTGTTTTGCTCTAAAACGACGTGCCACGTCGAGTTAAGCACGAATACGTGCATTTCACGCAGTTCTGGAGATATTACGTTTTCGAGTTCACACTCACGAACACTGGTAAAACGAAGTGTTCGAATCTAGCTTGTTTTGCTCTAAAACGACGTGGCACGTCGAGTTAAGCACGAACACGTGCATTTCACGCAGTTCTGGAGATATTACGTTTTTGAGTTCACACTCACGAACACTGGTAAAACGAAGTGTTCGAATCTAGCTTGTTTTGCTCTAAAACGACGTGGCACGTCGAGTTAAGCACGTGCATTTCACGCAGTTCTGGAGATATTACGTTTTTGAGTTCACACTCACGAACACTGGTAAAACGAAGTGTTCGAATCTAGCTTGTTTTGCTCGAAAACGACGTGCCACGTCGAGTTAAGCACGAATACATGCATGTCACGCAGTTCTGATGATATTACGTTTTTGAGTTCGAATCTAGCTTGTTTTGCTCTAAAACGACGTGCCACGTCGAGTTAAGCACGAATACGTGCCTTTCACGCAGTTCTGGAGATATTACGTTTTTGAGTTCACACTCACGAACACTGGTAAAACGAAGTGTTCGAATCTAGCTTGTTTTGCTCTAAAACGACGTGGCACGTCGAGTTAAGCACGAACACGTGCATTTCACGCAGTTCTGGAGATATTACATTTTTGAGTTCACACTCACGAACACTGGTAAAACGAAGTGTTCGAATCTAGCTTGTTTTGCTCTAAAACGACGTGGCACGTCGAGTTAAGCACGAATACGTGCATTTCACGCAGTTCTGGAGATATTACGTTTTTGAGTTCACACTCACGAACACTGGTAAAACGAAGTGTTCGAATCTAGCTTGTTTTGCTCGAAAACGACGTGCCACGTCGAGTTAAGCACGAATACATGCATGTCACGCAGTTCTGATGATATTACGTTTTTGAGTTCGAATCTAGCTTGTTTTGCTCTAAAACGACGTGCCACGTCGAGTTAAGCACGAATGCCAGAACTGCCTTTCACGCAGTTCTGGAGATATTACGTTTTTGAGTTCACACTCACGAACACTGGTAAAACTAAGTGTTCGAATCTAGCTTGTTTTGCTCTAAAACGACGTGGCACGTCGAGTTAAGCACGAATACGTGCATTTCACGCAGTTCTGGAGATATTACGTTTTTGAATTCACACTCACGAACACTGGTAAAACGAAGTGTTCGAATCTAGCTTGTTTTGCTCTAAAACGACGTGGCACGTCGAGTTAAGCACGAATACGTGCATTTCACGCAGTTCTGGAGATATTACGTTTTTGAACTCACACACACGAACACTGGTAAAACGAAGTGTTCGAATCTAGTTTGTTTTGCTCTAAAACGACGTGCCACGTCGAGTTAAGCACGAATACGTGCATTTCACGCAGTTCTGGAGATATTACGTTTTCGAGTTCACACTCACGAACACTGGTAAAACGAAGTGTTCGAATCTAGTTTGTTTTGCTCTAAAACGACGTGCCACGTCGAGTTAAGCACGAATACGTGCATTTCACGCAGTTCTGGAGATATTAGGTTTTCGAATTCACACTCACGAACACTGGTAAAACGAAGTGTTCGAATCTAGCTTGTTTTGCTCGAAAACGACGTGCCACGTCGAGTTAAGCACGAATACATGCATGTCACGCAGTTCTGATGATATTACGTTTTTGAGTTCGAATCTAGCTTGTTTTGCTCTAAAACGACGTGCCACGTCGAGTTACGCACGAATACGTGCATTTCACGCAGTTCTGGAGATATTACGTTTTCGAGTCACACTCACGAACACTGGTAAAACGAAGTGTTCGAATCAAGCTTGTTTTGCTCTAAAACGACGTGCCACGTCGAGTTAAGCACGAATACATGCATTTCACGCAGTTCTGGAGATATTACGTTTTTGAGTTCACACTCACGAACACTGGTAAAACGAAGTGTTCGAATCTAGCTTGTTTTGCTCTAAAACGACGTGCCACGTAGAGTTAAGCACGAATACGTGCATTTCACGCAGTTCTGGAGATATTACGTTTTTGAGTTCACACTCACGAACACTGGTAAAACGAAGTGTTCGAATCTAGCTTGTTTTGCTCTAAAACGACGTGGCACGTCGAGTTAAGCACGAATACGTGCATTTCACGCAGTTCTGGAGATAATACGTTTTTGAGTTCACACTCACGAACACTGGTAAAACGAAGTGTTCGAATCTAGTTTGTTTTGCTCTAAAACGACGTGCCACGTCGAGTTAAGCACGAATACGTGCATTTCACGCAGTTCTGGAGATATTACGTTTTTGAATTCACACTCACGAACACTGGTAAAACGAAGTGTTCGAATCTAGCTTGTTTTGCTCTAAAACGACGTGGCACGTCGAGTTAAGCACGAATACGTGCATTTCACGCAGTTCTGGAGATATTACGTTTTTGAACTCACACACACGAACACTGGTAAAACGAAGTGTTCGAATCTAGTTTGTTTTGCTCTAAAACGACGTGCCACGTCGAGTTAAGCACGAATACGTGCATTTCACGCAGTTCTGGAGATATTACGTTTTCGAGTTCACACTCACGAACACTGGTAAAACGAAGTGTTCGAATCTAGCTTGTTTTGCTCTAAAACGACGTGGCACGTCGAGTTAAGCACGAACACGTGCATTTCACGCAGTTCTGGAGATATTACGTTTTTGAGTTCACACTCACGAACACTGGTAAAACGAAGTGTTCGAATCTAGCTTGTTTTGCTCTAAAACGACGTGGCACGTCGAGTTAAGCACGTGCATTTCACGCAGTTCTGGAGATATTACGTTTTTGAGTTCACACTCACGAACACTGGTAAAACGAAGTGTTCGAATCTAGCTTGTTTTGCTCGAAAACGACGTGCCACGTCGAGTTAAGCACGAATACATGCATGTCACGCAGTTCTGATGATATTACGTTTTTGAGTTCGAATCTAGCTTGTTTTGCTCTAAAACGACGTGCCACGTCGAGTTAAGCACGAATACGTGCCTTTCACGCAGTTCTGGAGATATTACGTTTTTGAGTTCACACTCACGAACACTGGTAAAACGAAGTGTTCGAATCTAGCTTGTTTTGCTCTAAAACGACGTGGCACGTCGAGTTAAGCACGAACACGTGCATTTCACGCAGTTCTGGAGATATTACATTTTTGAGTTCACACTCACGAACACTGGTAAAACGAAGTGTTCGAATCTAGCTTGTTTTGCTCTAAAACGACGTGGCACGTCGAGTTAAGCACGAATACGTGCATTTCACGCAGTTCTGGAGATATTACGTTTTTGAGTTCACACTCACGAACACTGGTAAAACGAAGTGTTCGAATCTAGCTTGTTTTGCTCGAAAACGACGTGCCACGTCGAGTTAAGCACGAATACATGCATGTCACGCAGTTCTGATGATATTACGTTTTTGAGTTCGAATCTAGCTTGTTTTGCTCTAAAACGACG
>NW_028317775.1:0-82500 GCF_055824585.1 Amblyomma mixtum | reverse complement strand
TGCAATCAGGGAAGACTGCTTCTGCTACACGGAGGACATGATCAGAATTATTGCAGTTTATTAAACCACAGATATGTCCCTTCAAACCATGGTTCGACAAGCTTCACTTTGGCGACAAATGCTACGTTTTCGACGCCATTTCTAACAGTGTGATAGAAGCCACCCAGACCACTGAAATCATTCCCGCAAGTACTTCTACTAGCGACACTGCTTCGCATGTCAATAACTGACGATCAGTTCAGCTTCCCGTATTCCTATCCTGGCACCAACTACCATCATGCACGTCTTAACATCGGATTCACAAACATACGCAGCATCATACCTAAACGGAATCAGCTCCTCACTTCGTGGAAGATATTTAAGCTGACATTCTACTCTTAACCGAGACCTGGCTGACCGATACAACGAATTTCTTTCTTGTAAAGCAAATTACACATTATACCGACGTCATAGGAGCTATGGGAGGGGAGGGGGAGTTTTTCCGGCAGTGAAAAACTGCTTATCATCTTTACTCATACGTATGACAAAAACTTGGAACTTACATGGAAACGAATCATCAATACGCCTCCTAAGGCAATCTTTGGCATATGTTATCGGCCACCACACACAATGCAATCATTCTGTGATTTCTTACATCAGGCCCCTTGCCGATATTGAAAATACATTTCCTTGCATTCCCATATTATTATTTGGCGACTTTAATTACCCTAATATCAACTGGTCTGTCATGTCTATTTCAAACTTTTCGTCAGCCGGCTCCAGACGATTTATTGACCTAGTGCTAGATCATTACCTCCAGCAAATGATATCATGGCCTACCAGAGGCGATAACACTCCAGATCTCCTGCTCACTTCATTCCCCGACAGTAAAAATATTTTGCCCGGTATCAGCGATCACAACCTGCTTCACATTACCCTTTCATTAACAATAAAAAATTATCACCCGCAAGGAAACTAATCGCAAATTACAAAAGAGCAAACTTTGATAGCATTAAAAATTATCACCCGCAAGGAAACTAATCGCGAATTACAAAAGAGCAAACTTTGATAGCATTAATCACAATTTGAGTGTTTTGCAACTTTCGGAGTTTTTATTTATCTCACACGTTAAGTGATAATTGGGATTTGTTTAAGAACACATTAGTGAACTTCAAAAACCAAATAATTCCTATAATGCTGGTAAAATACTACAATAACTACCCGTGGTTTAATGAACGTCTCAATCGCTACTCAACCGTAAAAACGTCTTTACAGTACTGCAAAGGAGAGTAAAAATCCTGAATAAAAGGAACGGTACCACTTATGCGTAAAACAGTACCTAAAGGAGCTAGCTAGGCTAAGAAGAATTTCCAAACATCTGATTTGCTTTTAATTCTTCGTTCCAACCCCAACAAATTCTGGCGTCTTCTATCGAACAAATCCTGTCCTAACCAAATCGAACTTACAGATCCCGGTGGCTACACTACTGACCATGAGAATTACGCGACAGCCCTAAACGACTACTTCGTTTCTGTTTGCACGCCCGTCAACATCACCTCTCTCAATCACACACCTAGCATTCCTTCACACCCCATGACAGAGATATAAATTAATGCACAGGGCATATCAAACCTGATTAGCTCACTTCCGCTACCAATATCAGGTTGCCGCGACGAAACTAACAGCAAATTGTTAAAAAAACACTGAATTCAATGTCGGGCTGCATACTCTGCTTAATTTTCTCTCAGTCACTGGACACTGGTAACGTACCGGAAGACTGGAAAAAAGGCCGAATAATACCAGTTTTAAACAGGTGATCGCTCAAGCCCATTTAACTATAGCACGATATCCATGACTAGTATTCCTTAAAAACTATTTGAACATATTATAACACGGAAGCTTGTAGCACACATTGAATCAATTAACCTCTTCTATCCTCAACAGCGCGGGTTTAGGAAGCTATATTCTTATGCAACACAACTAGCCCAATTTACTCATGATCTACTGCAGTACATGGACGATCGTTACCAGATTGATTCCATCTTTTTAGATTTTTCGAAGGTATTTGATCATGCCCCCCATAATCACTTGTTGCTAAAGTTGGCCGGCCTTGGTTTAACACAAAAACTGTTATCACGGTTAGAGCACTGAGCACTACTTGAAAGGACGTGTTCAGGTCACATGCGCTAACATTTATACATCTCCTCTCTCGAGCATGACATCCGATGTCCCTCAGGGTGCCGTGTTGTGCCCATTACTCTTCCTGATCTGCCTTCCAACATCAAATCTAAACTGAGATTGTTCGCTGATGACTGTGTCGTATACCGCGCCATGACTAACCAAGACGACGCATGCACCTTCCAACAAGACCTAAGCGCTATCTCACTTTGGCATGAAACATGGCTCATGCCTTTAATCCCAACCAACTGCCAAGTCATGACATTTTCCCGCCTTCGCAACCAGATTAAGACTACCTACTACCCCAACTCTACCCCCGTTGCCTACGCATCATCATACAAATATCTTGGCCTGCACATGACACCACTGCTGTCACGGATTACACATACTGAAACCATTTGCTCTGAAGCCTCACGCGTTTTGTGCTACATGCGGCGCAGACTCAGCGACTCATCCCAAGACATTAAAAAACTAGCATATCTCGCGTTCGTCAGACCAAAGCTTCATTAAGCGTCAGCCCTCTGGAACCCGTCACAATCATACCTCGCCACAACCTCGAAGTCATTCAAAGTCGCGCGGCATGCTTTATGACCTCGAACTATCCAATATATTCCAGCCTCAGCTCAATGAAAAGAAACCTCGACTTTCCGTCCCTCGCATAACGCCGCACCATACCTTGTTTGGGCCTTTTTCACACATTTTATTATCACCAGCTGTCCAGACAAGAGCTACTAACAAAACCACTAAAAAGATCTTCCAGTTTAAGCCACAGCCAGTCTCTAGCACAAATTTCTAAGCGCACCCTTGCATTAAGTAGCTCATTTTTCCCTCATCCAATTGTCTTAAGGAATTCCTTACTCGAAAGCATAGTCACATGTACACATAGAATTGAATTGACTAATAGGCTAAAACTTTAGCCATCCTGAATAGACTGCACCCTGTGTATTCTTTTGTTACTTCGTTTAGTTGCATTTAGTTAGTGTAAGTTTTGCTTTTCTCTTGCTCGTTTCCTGTTATTTGACCTAGATGTCTTTCCGCAGTTTTTCTTTTTCTAGTTATTTCTTGCCATCGTTGTATTTTGTATCTTTCTCTGCAACTTTTTACATGTTCATGAAATATACATCATGCTAATTCGCCTCCCCTTATGTAATGCCCTCGGGCGCTTAAGGAAAAGATAAAATAAATGAAAATGAAATTAAAGGTCTTGCCCAGCTCTAGCCACACCACATGCTAAGGACTTCTGCCGCCACTTTCCCTGGAACGCGCAACAAGCCAGGGACGCACGCGTTGACGAGCCAACGGTACGGGCCTGTAGGCAGACAAAGCCACAAGATCTGTTGCGCCTCTCGGTGGCGACAGTGCCCTCTCTCCGGATCACCCATTCAATAGCCCTCACTCTGGTTCTTTGTGGATCCCCGCCTCTTGGAGTTTGCAAGCCCAAGCGACGGGACAGAACTTCTGTAGCATGCATTGTTACAGCACGGCCATCGTAAAAAAGATCTTCACCTTGATGACAAAGGCTTTGAAAACCTGCGCCGCTCCCGGCCCACTGGTAAAATTTTCGGCGGCAATTTTTGCAAATTCCCTTCAGCCTCTGCGCCATGTTCTCCTTTTTCTGGGCTTCCAGACTATGCCCGCCTGCTTCTGCCGACAACAGGAGCAAAACGCACTTCATACTTTAATTTGCGATCTGACCCCGCTTCACTATCAGCACGACAGCCATCCCTGAAGCCATCCTAGACACTGGCCCATTATTGGCTAAGCATTTAGCGCTTTTAATTTCGTTTGCGCAGTCAACTTCCAGCCAGGCTTGCCCCGTCACTTCAAAAATGTGTTAATGAAATGTCCAGTCCGGAGATCATTATCTGCAATATCTCATTTTTGTTTCGTGCAGGACAGTGGGCTCTTTCATTCCTTAATCTTCGTAGAACGTATACACCTATCTTATGAACCTGGATCGGTACACAGAGGGCATACTTCCAAGCAAATGTTGTGATTCCCGTGCCTATTTTTCATGTATTGCTGGCAGCGTAGTAAATTCCTACATAAGTCTTGCGCTCCACGGTCATCTTTGATCAAGCCGTAGGCATATACCTATCTGCTCCACTTGCATGGTTGCGTAGTGTAGGCTTGGTTTAATGCAGATATATAATGTGCAGCGATGGCTGAGGCTAAAGCTTCAACAATTTCGTACATACCATGTGGACCCCTTTTAAGTTAAGCAAGGTGTGCAAAAAAAAAATAAAGAAGAAAAATACAGAAGATGGAAGCCTCCGTTTTCCAGGAAGCGTCGATACTGCGCCTGAACTTATCGCTATTTGTTCGCTTGTTTCAGATGCATCAGCGTGGTCGATTTCGTAGGACAAGGTGAATTGTTTTGCACAATCATTTCTCGCTACAGAAATTAAACAAAAGAAGTTTGGTTTGGTTTATGGTGTTTAACGTCCCAAAGCGACTAGGGCTATTAGAGACGCCGTAGTGAAGGGCTCCAGAAATTTCGGCCACCTGAGGTTCTTTAACGTGCACTGACCTCGCACAGTACACGGGCCTCTAGAATTTCTCCTACAAAGAAATTCAACCGCCACGGCCGGGATCGAACCCGCGTCTTTCGGGTCAGCAGTCGAGCACCATAACCACTGAGCCACCGCGGCGGCAAACCAAATAAGTGCAATTGAAGTCCTGAAAAAACAGAAAAATCTCGTAGGAGAAGTATCAGGCAGCGACAGAAATTGCATGAAGAAGCAAGAGGGTTGAGATTTTCATGTGGTATGAGGATGTTCCTTTCAAAAATCTAAAATTCTAAACTCTTCCGACCGGATGACAGTACTGGGCTGAAACGGCTATAATTATTACCTGCAAACTGCGAAGTTCATGGTCAGGATGCGTCCGCAGCTTAGCATACGATCATGGCTCAGGACACCAGCTACGATGCATGAGGATAGCTTCAATTGAGATGTTCACAAATAAACGAATATAGATTACGAGAATGATGTCGGTCACATTACTGTAATTCTGTAGTGCTATCGAAGATTAGGTGCTATCAGTAAGTGTCACTGTAACCATGCTCGGTTATCTGTAAATTGTACTGGCAAACTGTCGCTATTAGGATTTGCGGCTGTGAAGCATGGCGTTTACCACTGCTTGCGACTTCTCTCTTTCTTTACGCGCACAAATATACCGTGCAATCAGCTCACTGTTGAGTAGGTGCGCACGCTTGCATGGGTCGTTAGTGTCATCACCCGGTTGCAATATGTTCCCCAAGATCTTTATTTTGGCAGGCAAAAGTCACGTCCACTCAGTCATGGCTGACTTGAAGGTGCCTTTTTATAATTCCCTCCACTTACAATATGGCATTTATCTTCTCCCTTCATGCGGTCACCGTTTTGGCAGCTAAATGCTGTAGAAAATTCACGATACGTCTTCAATGCGAAGTTCACCCTGCAACAGAAATAATCACATTTGATTTGCTGACTCAGATCAGTACCAGCTACAACACTTTTTGGTTCTAGTTAACAACAAATGTGCACAACACACGTTTATAAATTTAAAGTTAACAGCCCTATGGATCGAGTGTAAGATTTGAAAATTTCCCCAAAAATAAAGAAACTTCTGATTCACATTTCATCTTCAGTTTAAAACCGAAATTTTCCATACCTTTTCATCTGGCCAAAAAGGCATGTGTAAATAACTTGGCGTACGAACATACCTCCTTAATGCCTATGAACATAAACTCCAGGTCAGCTAAGGCGGCTTACACGTCCTTATCCAATCGCATGTGCAGTACGCAGACGGGGGTATCTCATTCCTATCCCGCCTGATCACGAATAATCGATAGTCTGCTGGCTTTTTTTTTGCGTGACTCTTCAGCAAGTATGTTCCCCATTTGTCTCCCTTTCAATACATGGCGCGGCAGCGCGATCTGCTCTCAAAAACCAAGGAGGGCCTTAAAAGTCAGAACGGTTCCAAAAGATCCCCTGATTGCATAGGTGCGCACGACATGCGTAATTATTAAGAATATATCTGTGTTTCTCCTACATTTTCATTCGCGACAGTGAGATTTTTGATGCAGTGAGCTGACACTGAAATCACTCGCAATATGGAGAGACACTTTGCCATCATTCGAGATTTTTTAAATACCCGAATGTGGAGCATCTACGAAACTAAGCCGTAAGATAAAGCGTTTTATTCTTACCTCGCCTCCTCGTCGGTGTCATCAGATCCACAATGACGCTAAAAAGAAGCGATGCCAATTTGTTTTAAAGTTCATTATTTTTCACAGTGCACGAAATTAACGGCGGTAAAAAAAAAACACAGCTAAATTTTCAGAGCCACCTAATTGGCAAAAGGATAGAAAACAGCCTGGCGCATGTGTTCCCTATCAGCAACGTTGATTGCTTGTACCCAATAATGGGATAGAGCTGAGAAATAGATCACAAGAGTTTTCGCAAAACTGATCACTGTAGTGTAAATTTCATTGTATTTTGCTGCCCTATGAAGGGATATAATGAACAAGCAACCACTGAAAAAGTCGTAGCGTTGTAACCTTTTACATAGTAGGCCGTTACACGATAAGATCTTCGAATATGTTTTTCCCGGAGTGAGACTAACGTTACCGGGGTTAACCGTTAGACAAAAATGAACACCAAAGTGAAATCTACGTATCTAATTTGATAATAAATGTACGCAGGGCTGGTTGTGCGCCCGTGAAAAACGAATTTAGACTGATGTTTAAAATATCAGCTTTCCTTTTTTTTTAAAAAAAAAAGAGTAGTTACCTGCTGCTCGCATGTTTTACGAATTTCGCCAAGCAGCCTCTTAGACCGTTTCCACGAACTATTGTGACCACTGGTGTACTCTCAATAAACCTCCGCACGTAAGTAGAAGCACGCAAGTAGAAGTAGTGCAGATTTCCAGATCCTCATTTTTTTTATCAAAGCCACCAAAACATGAATTTTTTCTGTTCATTTTTTGCCATAAAAGTTTAGTTACTTCGGAACATACTTATAAACAAAAGCAGCTGAAAAAAGCAGCTGGGCCTTTAGCAAGTTGCTAATTTGGGCCTAGTAAATAAGCGCACAAAATTACGTACCCGGGCGCTAGAAACAGATAATTCTAAAACATGACCAATTTTACGAGCCTAATTATAGGTTTCACAAAAGTTACAGTTAATGAAGTAAGCGTCGTGCGATATACGCCCAATCAAAGAAACAAAATTATAAACTGGCACGATGTTTACAAGCATTCACTTAATACATGCTTGCATTTATTTATTTATTTATTTATTTATTAGTACCTCACAGGCCCCGAAGAGCATTGGGTGAGGGGGGCAAATCGAACAAAAGGTATATACAGATGGAAAAAACCGTAATATCGGTACAAGAACGCGGTACAAGTCAAATACAAGAAAGGAACACGAAATTTATACAAAACGGAGTTAAAATAACATGAGACACGAAAATACAGAGGAAAAAAAAAGCGAAACACGAACATGAGAGAAAAAAAAAAGCAACCAGGGGCAACAGAAGGGGTAAATGGGAAAACAACGTTAAGAACAAATGAAACTGTCGTACATTTCGAACATCACTATGGCAATAAATGTGTACATAGATGTTTTTTAAACTCACCAGGATCAAAGAAAGAGATTATGTTGTCAGGAAGATCATTCCAGAGTTTTATTGCTCTAGGTAATGCAGAGGAATTAAACGACAGGGTCTTCCCATATATCCGGTTGAAGCTGAGTCGATTGTGTAAGCGTTGTGAAGAGCGGAAAGGTGATGGCAGAGGTAACAACGAAGAACGGGTGTGAACATATTTATGGAACAAACACAGAAGTGAAATGGAGCGACGAATTTCAAGTATCTGTATGTCGTTAAGGTTTTTAAGCTGGGATACACTTGCGAGGGGACTATAATTACTAAAAATGTACCGGGCAGCTCTGCTTTGAATGGACTCGAGCATATCTATGAGATATTTTTGATGGGAGACCATATAGGTGAGATACATTCCAGCTGTGAACGAACAAATGTAAAATATGCAAGTTTTCGAACGGAGCTAGGTGAGTTCCGAAGGTTCCAGCGTATGAAACCTAATGTCCTCGATGCCTTGGTGCAGACTGCAGAAATATGAGAAGACAATGAAAGAATTGGTGTGAACTGAATTCCAAGGTATTTGTACGACGTAACCCTTGATAGAGAGGTATTATTTATAGAGTATATGAAGTTAGAAATAACATGCTTGCGGCTAAAAGTCATTGATTTACATTTATTAGGGTTAAGAATCATTTGCCAGTTTTTACACCAATCAAAAATAGTGTCAAGATCATTTAGAAGGGTCAGGTGGTCAGTCTCAGAAGCGATCTTACGGTAAACAACACAGTCGTCTGCGAAAAGGCGTAAGCGGGATGAAATGTTAGTGGGAAGGTCGTTAATGTAGATTAGAAAAAGTAAGGGTCCAAGTACGCTTCCCTGTGGTACGCCTGAGGTTACGTCACATAGGGATGAGGAAGAGCCGTTGACAACTGTGAATTGCTGACGTAATGAGAGAAAGTTTCCAAGCCAAGATAATGTGAGGGAATCAAGGGAAAGGGTAGATAATTTTGTAAACAGCCGGCCATGTGCAACTCTGTCAAATGCTTTTGAGAAATCTAAAAAAATGCAATCTGTTTGCTGGTTATCATCGATGTTGAAATGCAGGTCAGTAGTAAATTCAAATATCTGGGTATCACATGAGTAGCCTTTCCTAAAACCATGCTGATTTGAAAAGAAGAAGTCATTTCGTTCCAGATGGTTGTAAATGTGAGAAGCGATAATATGCTCAAGTAATTTACAGCATATGCATGTTAACGAAATCGGCCGATAGTTATCAGGAGAGTTTTTGTTACCCGTTTTGAACACAGGGATGACTTTGGCTTTTTTCCAGTCAGTGGGCAGTTCTCCGGAGGATAGTGATTGCTGAAATATATGACACAAAATCTGGCTGGAAATTGAAACGGTTGTTTTTAAGTATCTTCGAGTTAATGTTGTCCACTCCGGCAGATGATGATAACTTTAGATATTAATTAGTGATGCGATACCCTGAGCACTAATGGTGATGGGTTCCATGAATGGGTAGTCAGACTCGAGAACAATTGGCATACTGGAATAATCTTCCTTAGTAAACACTGATGCAAAAAATCTGTTGAACGCGGTTGGACGTTCAGTGTCAGCTAGCGGCAAGCCATCAGTATTATGTAGTTGTATGAGGTCATGTTTACCAAAGGGAACAGAGATTTTAACAAATTATACAACAAAAAAAAACAGATACAACATAGTCGTACATTTCGGCAGCAAACAGTTATTTTTGTTAATGACGCCATTGAGTGAGCGAGAAGTTATGTCTTAATTTTACTGCTACTGGAAGAGTGTTTCATATTTTTGTGCCAGTATACGCAAACAATCGACTGCTGTATAAGATGTGAATGGCCGGAATATTCAAATTTTATTTCTTTTCAGTTCGTGTGTGCGTTTTTGACAGTGTAAAGAAGAGCGCTGTTATCTCACAAACTTGTATGCTCAGGACATGCCGTTTTGTAATCTCGTGCGACTGTGGGTGGCATAATCTGAAGTTCGTGGAAAAGTGCTTCTGCATGTTCTACATAGTTTGAAAAGGTTAGTTAGTTATATGGGGTTTTATGGCTCATAAGCAACTAAGTTTGAAAAGGATAAAATTCGCAAATTGTGTTTCTGGAAATTGATGAGTGGCTCCAGGTAAGAAGAATTTGTAAGCCCCATTACTCAGGACAGTTTCCAACTTCGCACTGAAAAATTGCGAAGTATATCATTCTGAACCTCGTTAGAGGAAATGTTTCACGTTCTTGATAAAGCACAAAAGAAGCCTGACAGTTTCTTGCAGACGTTGCTGATGTGCTGCTTGAAAGGTAATGAAAAGTAGCCGCCGCGGTGGCTCAGCGGTTATGGTGCTCGGCTGCTGACCCGAAAGACGCGGGTTCGATCCCGGCCGCGGCGGCTGGAATTTCTTTGGAGGAGAAATTCTAGAGGCCCGTGTACTGTGCGATGTCAGTGCACGTTAAAGAACCCCAGGTGGTCGAAATTTCCGGAGCCCTTCACTACGGCGTCTCTCATAGCCTCAGTCGCTTTGGGACGTTAAACCCCACAAACCAAACCAAACCAATGAAAAGTACGCAAACAATCGACTGCTGTATAAGTTGTGAATGGCCGGAATATTCAAATTATATTTCTTTTCAGTTCGTGTGTGCGTTTTTGACAGTGTAAAGATAGTAGAAAGAAGAGCGCTGTTATCTGACAAACTTGTATGCTCCGGACATGCCGTTTTGTAATCTCGTGCGACTGTGGGTGGCATAATCTGAAGTTCGTGGAAAAGTGCTTCTGCATGTTCTACATAGTTTGAAAAGGTTAAAATTCGCAAATTATGTTTCTGGAAATTGATGAGTGGCTCCAGGTAGGAAAAATTTGTAAGCCCCATTATTCAGGACAGTTTGCAACTTCGCACTGAAAAATTGCGAAGTATATCATTCTTAACCTCGTTAGAGGAAAGGTTTCACGTTCTTGATAAAGTACAAAAGAAGCCTGACAGTTTCTTGCAGACGTTGCTGATGTGCTGCTTGAAAGGTAATGAAAAGTCTAGGGTACTGCAAAGTCTTCTGGCGGGAGCAGCGCAGCACGAGACAACGAAGAGAGAGGTGGTAAACCTTTTGTTTTGTTCTGAATTATTTGTCTCGAGCTGCGCTGCTCACGCCACAAGATCATGCACCAACCAGCCGAACTTCTCACCTTGTTATTGGAAGGTATATACAGGGTGTCCCAGCTAAAAGTAACCAAGCTTGTTAAAAAGAGGATGATCCCTAGCCGAGTGAGACCAGCTGAGGGTTGTTGACAGTCGCATGTCCTAGTCTGCAGTATTTTTTTATTATCAAACGTGATTAATTAGCAAATACTAATAACCTAACTTTTTAATTAATGCTTTCAGTAAGAAAGTGTCAATGCAGGAGTTGTAGATCCCATAGAAAAATAATTGTTTGCCGTGTTTGCAGCTAAGTACCACTGATACAACTTCTTTTATCTGACTTAAAAGAAAGCCCACGAAATACAAAAAGAACCACGTGATAGGGAAGCAGTTACAGCGCTCCCAAACGAGCGATCAAGCAACGACATCCGCTTATGTTTGCAACGCTATCCCGAACAGCGTTCGGCGTTTTGAGGTGGTGGCGAGATATGCGCCAGGAACTACTTATGCGTCATGGAAAGTGAGCGGGTGCTGCTTTTCAAGGTAGTGAAGCGTAACCTCTCCTCGAGTGATAGGAATGTGGCCGTGCCGCTAACTTGCACCGTCACGCGCTGAAGAAACGGTCGCCCTAGCGCCGATACGAGAGTTGCTGGCGTATATCTCGCAACCATCGCAAAACGCCGAACTCCTTGCGGGACAACGTTGCAAAGATAAGTGAATGTCTTTGCTTGGCCGATCGTCTGGGAGCGCTGAAACTACTTCCCTATCACGTGGCTCTTTTTTCATTTCGAGGGCTTCCTTTTAAGTCAAATAAAAGAAGTTGTATCAGTGGTACTTGGCTGCAAACACGGCAAACGGTTATTTTTCTAAGGGATCTACAACTCCTGCTTTGACACTTTCTTCCTGTAGGCAATAATTAAAAAGTTAGCTAATTAGTCTCTGCTAATTAATCATGTTTGCATAATAAAAAAATACTACAGACTAGGACACGCGACTGGCAACAACCCTCAGTTGGTCTCAGTCGGCTAGGGATCATCCTCTTTTTTACAAGCTTGGTTACTTTTAGCTGGGACACCCTGTATATGATTCTACTTGCACTGGTATGGCGTTACCAATTCTTAAATTGATAGAATCTCTGATTTTGCTGGCTAAATAAAAAATTATGTAATTTGTTTTCATCCAGTTTAAAGTCAGTTTGTTCCCATTAAACAATTTACGCATATTACTCATTTCTTTATTAGCACTTTCTTCTATTTTTTCACTATCTTTGCCGGAAATAGGTAAAGCTGCGTAATCAGCATACATAATCGCATCGCCATGCTCTATGTTTTTTGGGAAACCATTTATGTCCAAGGACAACGAAATTGCTCCTAACACCAATCCTTGCGGTACACCATGGGAGACTGGCAAAAAACAGAAGTGTATGTTTCTATATGTACTTTGATAGGTTCTATATATACTTTGATACGTCACGAAATCGAAAGGAAAGCTTCCTCAGCAATAACAGTATTAACTCTTCATACGCGAAAAGTATATGCTCCGGAAATTTAAATTTTGCAGACCGGTGTCGGCTATAAATTACAAAGAGGATCGATGTTGGGGCCTATGTGTCCAGATTCGTGTGTGTGGTGGTCGGCTTGGGTGGAAACACTCACTGCCAACGTATCGCTTGCGTGCCACCCTAAGTACGGGGAAAGTTAGCAAAAAGTGAGCTAACGTCAACTCTGTAGTGGTAGGATACCGTTAGGAATATTACAGGGGAGGAGTCAGTGATATCCAGGAGGCCCTCACCGCAGGCGTCAGCGCAGCACCCACCCACATTCTCCGCAACGGCGCCTCCTCACGGCGAGTCAAACCGCCGGGAAGGCAGTACGGTGTCTGCTGTGGATAACTTCAGTAGACGCAGCGGATATGTCACTTGCAATGGGTGGGATGCATTGTCCACTTTCCTAAGGTGGTGTGTAGTGCGTCGAACCCAAAAAACTCGGACAGGCCATAGACATGATTGCACAATGGTACAAATATGTGCAACTATGCCCAGGGGCGCAATAGAGCCCAAGCTCCACTTGTGCAGTCGGTCTATAGGAGTGGATACCGAGCCATTACGGCATGGCGGGAAACGAGCGTGCTGATGCCGAGGCTCCGCTAGCACATGATGATGGTTCTCTCATTGAAATAGCGCTTTCTAGATCTGATATTGCAGCCCTGCTGGTGTATTTAATTCAAGCCGCAATGACGCTACTCTGAAACGACTCGAGCCAACCACAGGGCCCTATCTATGAGCATGACGCCGCTCACGATTTCAGCTGCGATCTAGGGTAATGCGACTTAAAGGAATTTTATTTCCCCGGTCACAGCTTTGCGTTGCCTACGCCAAGCACAACCTTCACATGATCTGAGAGAAACTAACCAAAATTGCGTGCAATGCCTACTGGACACCTTCTTCGTGGGTGCCCCAACTACACTGATGAGAGGAGAACATTGGAAGCGACCGTTAGACAACTGAACTCTCGCCCTCTCTCTGAAGAAACTCTTCTAGGCGCCAGGGCAAAACGTTCTGATTGGTGGTGTGTCACGTGCTCAAGTTTTTATGTGAAACAGACCTGAATACCCGTCTGTGATCGCCTGCGCACTGCCTACACGATTTACTCAGTTTACGCGATTTACTCGGTTTACGACCTGACATGCGTGAGAGAGTACATTTGTGTGTTAAGCCGAAAGCCTTTAAGCGCTCATACTCGTGGCCATGACCCTGTCTGTCTGTCCATTACATCGGACGTGAAAGCCGTAACTAGTCATTACTAGAAACAGCTTTAGCGGCACGGCCATAGGCACACACAAGGCGGCTATGTGGCGACTTGATTTGGCTAGTCATGACTGGCTGATCACTAACCAGTCATGACTAACTAGTTATTACTGATCGTGACTAACTAACCAGTCATGACTAATTAGTCATGACTGGTTAATGACACGTTAATCATTAACCACTCAAGACTAGCCAAATCAAGTCGCCCCATAGCCGCCTCGTGTGTGCCTACGGCCATGCAGCAAAAGTTGCATGGAAAGGTTTCCGCCATGCACACTTTAGGTTGACGTGCGTCGGTGTGCGTGTTCGTGCGTGCGAGCGTGTGTGTGCGTGCGTGTGTGTGCGCGCGCGCGTGTGTGTGTGTGTGTGCGTTTGTGCGTGTGCGTGTGCGCGAGGGTGTGCGTGCGTGTGCGTGTGTGGGCGAGTGCGTGCGCGTGCGTGTATGTGTGTGTGTCAGTGTGCGGGCGTGTGTGTGTGTGTGCGTGTGCGTGTGTGCGTGCGTGTGTGCGCGTGCGTGCGTGTGTGTGCGTGTGTGTGTGTGCTTGTGTGTGTGTGCGTGTGTGTGTGCGCGTGTGTGTGCGTGTGTGTGCGTGTGTGTGCTTGTGTGTGTGTGTGCGTGTGTGCTTGTGTGTGTGTGTGCTTGTGTGTGTGTGCGTGCGTGCGTGAGCACGCGCGCGATGCAGCAACAGCCTTAAAAGTGTGCCGTGCGTGTCCGGAAGTCGCCCATGCTGTGCGCCTGAAACCTTGGAGGGAGAGTAAAGAACGCTTGTGCATGCGCTAGTTTTGTTTCTTTGCATTGTACCTTTTTGTCTCTAGCATTTGGTAGATGCTTCTGCAAGAGGAGGTAGCGTCACAGAGTTTTGTAATGCTCGATTTAAACCGTCCTTTTCTCGTCGCTGCTGGCAACCGGCTTTATTACCTTTTCACATGAAAAACCGAAACATTTCGCGGGAACAATTTAGCAGCTGAGGTTCTAACATGTTCGCTATCATTGACAGCGTTTTAGTCACCATATCACGAAAATTTAATGTCAAAATTAAGTTAAGAATGGCCACAAGCAACGGGCCTTATATTCTCCGACCGCCATCTAGAGCACTTTCTAACCGCCAACAATGCATTACTTTTTTATTTTGTGATCACAGAGATTTGCCCAAATAAAGAGATTTCTTTGAAAGCATTAAGCTGTCTTACTCTCAGCCCGATTTAAGACCCCGCCCAGCGCATGATCTCTTCTTTCAAAGCCAGCCTCCTAACTTGCTTCGCAATGGGGGCCGTTTGGACGCCTCAGTTCAGGTAGTTGCCGCGACGGGGCGCTTGCCCGGTTGGAAATTATCAAGTCGCTTTAGGAATGACCTGCAGGATCTTCTCTTCTTTCAAAGCCAGCCATCTCGCTGGCTACGCAATGGGAGCCCTTTGGATGCCTCAATTTAGGTAGCTGCCGTGATGCGGAGCTTGCCCAGTGGAATGACTCCAGGATCGGATGCAGCGAGCAGGCTTCGCGCACTTGCGCGGGACATCACGCTTGCCGCGTGGAATTCCGGCCAATTTTGCAATTCCCGTTTACAATCCTTGGACCCAGACCTGAAGCTCCGCATACCATCAGGCCTACCACGACGAGAAGAAACTTTGCTGCGTCGCCTCTGGCTTGGTGTAGCGTTCACCAATCACTACTCATTCTTAATCGGTATGGCTGATAGTCCTGCATGTTCCATCTGCGGGCAAGACGAGACCATAACCCACATTCTTTGTGACTGCCCTGCCTACACCACCGAAAGGCAGTCTCTCAGCCGTGCGCTGGAGCGCCTAGATACACGCCCTTTCACGGAAATGAAGATTCTCGGCCCCTGGCCGCGGCGGTCGTCGGCGGAGAAGGCCTGCAAGGCACTGCTCCGCTTCTTGAGAACTTCTGGCCTGCACAATAGGCTGTGACTTTAACGAACAGTGACGTTTTATAGTGACTTCAATTTTCTGTTACTCTCCTTTCTCTTTCTTTTTTTTTTTTATCCCCTCACCCCCTTCCCCCCGTGTAGGGTAGCAAACCGATTATTATTTCGGTTAACCTCCCTGCCTTTCCTCTTCTATATCCTCCTCCTCCTCCTCCACCATGCAGGCGAGAAGGCCAGCCGACGGTGGAGACAAGGAAAGGAAGAGAGGAGGGGCCCTTGGTCGGTCGGGTGAGCCACATCTAGTTTGCGTAGAAAAAGGAGGTGTTGCCCAACCATATGGCCACAATAGGCGCCTAGCGTAGTAGAAGTCAACAAATCAGGGTGATGATCCTAAGCGGCTTACATAATGTGGTTGGATTTGGAGGATGCAAGAAAAAATATATATTTTTTCGCATCCAGTCTGCTTGCGACAAAAACGACCCGGTGCCAAGGGACAAAAATAGGAAGAGAATTAATTTCAACTTACCTCTGCATAAGCATAGAAAAATTGTCTCGCCATTTCTATGCCTCCGTTTTCTTGGAAAACTCTATAGTTATTCGCGCATTCAGAAGCCATGGTTTTAAAAGCCTGCAAAAAAACAACAGCGAAATAAAGCGAGACAGCAATCGCATGCACACCTATTACCTGTGTGACTTTTGACTTCACTAATCATTTCGGGCATGTTAATCGGCTGTTATCTGAACACCGAAGAAATGGAAGAGAAAGCTTTTTAAAAAAAAAAAAACAGAGGCCTCAGCAGCTTCCACCCTTTCGACTCTGGTGGGTAGTAACCTACAGTTTTGAATGCCTTGCAAACTGATCAGCACGGCCTCTTTCGCTCTTTAATTCCATTGTTGAGCTGGAAGTGCCAGATGGGCAAACAAGGGCCGATGACCAGCAAGTTAGTGCAAAACATTCTTATCTTTCTTGCGCTTACAGTTTTTGCATTTCCCGACTATCTTCACGATCTCGCATTACCAAGTTTCAGAAAAACCTTCCGTATTTCTACTGCAGGCGCAACTGAATGCCTTGATGTGCGCTGATGCAGGGCATCATCTATGACTAAGCACCATTCACACCTCAGCATAAAGACCGCACCGTCAGCTTGTTCAACCATACAAGGAAGTAACACAAAAAACAAAGGTTTCTTAACTCTTTCCATATTTCCCAATATGTCAAGCGGATACGAGCGGGACTTGCCACATGCCATTGTTTGCTACCTGATACAATTCACAGGGCATATTTTTTCCTTCGTAGAGCGATTTTTTCGTAGCTTCCTAATTCAAGACCGCATTAACAGTATGCTTAGTAATAGGAGGGCGTCCCACAGGAAAGCTTGGTATTACAGTTGTTGTTCATTGCCGCCATGACAATGTTGGCGGTCTCCGGACATACTTTCCGCCGCCTCTTTGAAAAGAAGAATTCGCAACGTTAGTACAACCGGACAGCACGGAAGAACTACCTGGTTCTCCTATCAAAAAACTGTACATTCCCGCTAGTGTTCACTCTAGGGTCCAGACACTCTGACGCACCCGGCCCATGTGGGTAACATTCTTATCCGCGAGTAGGTTAGCTGAACAGTCTTCAGTTACGACTTATCACAGCGAGCACGCCCTTTATTCGAAAACATGTAATGATGATGCTGATGCCGGTTTTTCTGTTATGCTGGTATGATTTGGTGATGCTGGTGTATTCGCAGTGCTTTTGTAGTGCATCTGCTTCGTGCTACATTGTATCGTCAGCAGTGCTAACGAAATAAATTGGATGTGCACTATGCCCTATAAGTTCTTTTAGTCTACTCTAAAGTTTATGCGTATCTATGTACGAAATTACAGAGGAGGGAAACGACTGCAAACTCTCCCGTTTGGATATACGTCGAGCACGCCAGCCATTTGTTTTAGCTCGCTTACAGTTTACTAAGCTGCCAACCGTGGAAGAACAGCGGATCTTTGACAGCTAGTTATTTTGGTTTTTCTCGTTTGTTTTGCATTTTGATATGATATCTATGGAATGTACTTTTGTGCAGCGTGATCAGGGATTGAGATTCATCTATACGAACGGATGTAATTGATGAACAGGGAAATGCTGAGAGTTCTGAAAACAACTTCCAGGCAACAATATGCTCTTTAAACTTTCTGCCCAGCCACGGTGGCTTAATGGTCACGGCGCTCAGCTGCTAGCCCGAAAGACGCGGGTTCGATCTCCGCCGCGGCGGCTGAATTCTAGATTCCCTTGTGCTGTGCTATGTCAGTGCACGTTAAAAAACCCAGGTCATCGAAATTTACGGAGCCCTTCACTGCGACGTCCCTCATAGCCTGAGTTGCTTTGGGACGTAAAAACCCCAATAAACCAATAAACCACAAACCTTTAAACTTTCTAGGAATATTTACCCTTCGGTTTATATTTTCTGTTTATTTTAAAGAAACGGGAAAGTGGTCACTTCCATACAGGTTTTCAACAAAAGGCCACTCAGTAGCTGCCAAGAGCAACGGAAAGCCAATAGCAATTGTATATCGCTTTGTATGAGTTGTGTGCTGTACTAAAATATGTTGGTTCTTTTCTATTGAATAAGCATGAGCCAGACGACATTTGGCAAGTTTTATTAGCGCATCTCGAGAATCGGTTCTAGTACCTCCTTGGAATGGGTGATTTGCGTTAAAATCGCCAACCAACACGAACGGCTCCGGAAGCTATGAGGGGCACCGAGGATAAGGGCTCCGGAAATTTCTACCGCCTGGGGTTTTTTAACGTGCATCGACACGCACAGTACACAGGCGTACACACCGCACCGGAAAAAATGCACCGGAAAAAATGACGCACCGGAAAAAATGACGCAGGTTCGATCTCAGCCGCGGCAGTGGAATTTCGATGGAGGCGAAATTGTAGAGGCGCGTGTACTGTGCGATGTCAGTGCACGTTAAGCAACCCCAGGTGCACGAAAATAACTGAACCCTTAAATAAGGCAGCCCTCATACGTTGACGTTAGATTCAAGACTATCCTGAGGTAGAATAATCATATCGATGTAATCTGCTCTAAGCAGCTGAGAAAACTTAGATGCCTAAACGCACTTTAAAAGCCGGCGCTAAGCAGTGCAAGTTCACAGCTTACAAACTGTTGTAGCCGCGGTGAGCGAACCGGAGGCAGAACGACTAAGCAACATGTTTATTCTGCATGCTGGGCCGTACAGATGAAGACTAACCACGAGTGATCTGCTCGCTGCCTTTTTAACAGGAGACCAACGCCCCCTCAGCATTGCATCATCACACGTCCCAGTAGAGCACGCGACACTACATTCCAGTCACTCACAATGCGTTCACATCACACTTCATTCCCTCCCCCCCTAACTGTGTTGCACAAGCTCTATCGAGTATAACGATCACGAGGCTTCCGAGAACGAGCACTGCGTCGAAGAGGTGGCATGTTCGGAGGTGGTGCAGGCTCCGGGAGCGGTGGTGCATGCAGCGTGGACCTTGCAGGCGAACTGGCGTTCTCTTCCGGCAACGTAGATGTTTGGACAGGCCATGGTGCTGGTGAATCTTGTGGCTCAGACTTAGCCAACGAAGGGATCTTAGCAGATGACCCTTCCAGTACAGAATCGGACATTGAACTAGGCACAGAAGTGATACACAGTTGGCCCGGCTTCAACACTTTGAAACGAACACGGATGTAGGTTGTCGACATGCCGCGGCATGCACCTCTGTTGCTGCCCTATTCTAACATTGTGGGTGGATGCACTGCACCGCTTTTCTACAACACCCCGCCACCACTTTGCCTCCCCTGACCGTAGTCCTTGCACGAGCACATGGTCGCCTTCCTCAAATGATTTCCAAAACCGCCCTCTCTCGTTAACTTTCTCTTTCGTCTGGTAGAATCTGTCATCCACACGCTTTTTCAAGTTCGGTTGGAGAAAGGTCAGGCGTGTGCGCGGCTTCCATCACAGAAACAATTCCGCGGGTGTCAGCCCCGTGGTTGCGGTTGGTGTGTTTCGGTACGTGAACAGAAATTGGTCAACCCGATGTTGCAAGTTTTTTTTTTATCCGTGTTCTTTTCTCGTCGAGAACTTGTCGCAGATGGTACCGCTTAATGGTCGGTACATACCACTCTGCGCTTCCATTTGATGCGGGGTGGTACGGTGGTGTCCTGGTATGCCGCACCCCATTCCTGCGGAAAAAACCTGCAAAATTCTTGGCACAAAACTGACGGCCGTTGTCCGTAACTATTTCTTCCGCTATGCCGTAGCTTTTCAGTGGTCTCTTCCGCAGCTTTTCAGTGGTCTCTTCGGTAGTGGTGGATGGCATGACGAACACTTCTGTTCATTTAGAATGCGCATCCACTAGGACTTGGAGCCACTGGTCATATGTAAAAGCAAAGTCCAGATGGATCCTTTCCGATGTCCGAGTCGGCCAACCCCCAGTTAGCAGTGGAATACGTGGCGGAGCATTTTGTGTTAACCGACACGTGTCACAGCTTTTCACGATCTTCTCAACGTCCTCCGTGAGCGGACGCCAGCACACAAAGCTACTGACGGCGCATTTTCATGCGCGTCATCCAGGGGTGTCCTTGGAGCAAAAGATGCAACACCTGTTTGCGCAACCCACGGGGTATAATCACTCGATTTCCTCATGTAACACACTGCTGATCAACAGACAGCTCATGTCGCTGAATGAAATAAGGCATTAGGTACCCATCTGTGACATGCGCCGGCCAACCACTCTTCGTATAGCACAACACTTTCGACAATACTCTGTCAGCTCTAGTGCACTTCTGAATTTCAACAGCAGACAACGGAACTTTATCGACAACTGAAAAGAAATGTGAATAATCCGAGACATCGTTGGGATTTACCAGTGGTAACTGTGAAAAACCGTCAGCATTTCCAACCTTTCGACCTTTGCGGAAAACACAACGATAATCGTACGCGGCGAGCAGTAAAGCTCAGCATTGCATGCGGCCTGCTGTCATCACTGGTACGGGCTTAGCATGACCAAGCAAGCCTACCAATGGCTGTTGGTCAGAGTAAATCTCAAAGCGATGCCCGAACAGATATTTGTGGAACTTTTTCAGCCCAAAAACAACAGCCAGGGCCTCTTTTTCAGTGTGTGCATACCCCTGCTCTGCGTTACTTAACGTTCTCGAAGCATAGGAAACTGGCCTTTCGTCGCTTCCAATCTTATGAACAAGAATGGCTCCAACGCCGTAAGCCGAAGCGTCGCACACTAGTCCTATCGGCTTTTTTTTTTGTCGTAGTACGTCAGCACATTGCTTTGTGTTAACCAGCTCTTACTTTCTTGAAATGCTTGCTCAGCTTCCTGCGACCATGGGAATCCCTTTTCTTTGTTCAGAGCGTTGTACAGAGGCTTAAGCTTGGCTGGCATGTTCGGCACAAACTTCCCGCAGAAGTTAATCAAGCCCAGGTAAGCTCGCAACTGTGCCGCATCCTTTGGACTTGGTGCTTTTATCGCTTTCACCGCTGCATCCGATGGCCGTATGCTCCTGTCGTCCAGAATGTGGTCTAGGCAAGAGACAGATGTCTGAAAGATTTTGCGCTTTTCTCATTCTTTCATAAGCCTCTCTCTAAAAAACGTACCAACACCTTTTCCACTCGATGAAAACGTTCGTCAAATGTTGAACCCGCGGTAAGTACATCATACAAGTAGCAGCTTACTCGCTCAAGCCTTTTTAGCACATCATCCATGACAGACTGGAAAATATCAGGTGCACTTGTGATGCCATAGGGAAGCGCGTGTACTTGAATATCTCGATGTGTGTATTGACAACCACCATTGATTGTGCCTCCAGATGCAGTCCCAGCTGCTGATACGCCGTAGACAAATCAAGCACTGTGAAATAGTTGCATCCTCACAATTTTGCAAACAAATCTTCCATCATGGTAGAGGATAATGGTCAGTTCACACGCACGAATTCAAGTAACCTTGAAGTCCCCACACACTCTGACTTTGCTATTCGCCTTAGGCACAACTAGGGACGTCGTCCACTTGCTTTTCTGTACACGAACTGACACTCCCCTGTTTACAAGAGCCAGCAAAAAAGGTGACTCGATTCCCCAAAAGAAAATGGCACCTGTCGCGCCTTGCAAAATACGGGGCTGCTCCCCTCCTTCAAAACCAGCCTGCCTGGACTACTTTTGAACAGCCCCAGAGTAGGCTCGAACACTTTTACGTACTTCTCAAGTAGCGCCGCAACATTGCCTAAACACAAACCATGCACACTTGAAAAAGCTAGCTTAAGAGCCTCCAGCCACTCACGTCCTAGCAACGAAGTGTTGCTATTGTTGTGGATTTTAACAACAAAGAGCGGAAGTTGCTTGTACTGACCATTATGTTCGACTGGAACCGTCGACTTTCCTGTGGCTGTTATCGGCGAACCACGGTATGTCCTCAATTTTATCTGGCAAAGATCATTAGGTAGACTGGGGCCTGAATTTCCTGTACAGCGTTTCTGACACAATGGAAACAGATGTACTCGTGTCTCTTCGCATGTTAACATTCTTCTTGGGTACTTTAAGGTAGATTTCACAATTCCCTGCGCGTTCTGCACAAGACTAGGCATTGTACAATAACACTTGGTCACAATCCGCCTCCTCCTCCGCTGCCACATTTGCCGAGTCTAGAACTTGCACATTTCCGCCAAGAGTCCGTAACGCTTGCGGGCACGACAGCGATATTTGCGAAATTTGCAGATCGATGATTCGTGCTCTGAGCCACACCGGAAACAGTCCGGCGATTCAGACACTCGGTCCCTTGCAAGTCCTGCAACGGATGAAGTTGCAAGCTACTGTGCCCGTTTCGCACCACCTGGCTTACGACGTATGGCGTCGACTGTACTTTGCGCCCCCGTCGGTTGAAATTCCAGACTTTTCTTCCGCATTGGCTCGATGCTATTCCCAATGTCGCAGGCATCTGAAAACGCCAACTTGCTTCTCTTCAGCAACTCGGCTTGCGTTGCGCTGTCGCAGAGGCCCACTACAAAGCGGTCTCGCAGAGCCTCATCGAGGAATTCGACGAATCCTCATGAGGCTGCCAATAGCCTCAACTCCACTGCATATGCTGCTATAGACGCTCCCTCTTTCTGGCATCGCCGATTAAATTTAAATCGTTCTGCGATGACCATGGGCTTTGGTGCGAAATGACTTCGCAGCACTTCTACCAGTTCCGCAAAAGTCTTGTCCTCTGGCTTTCTAGGCTCTAGCAAAATATTCTTGTCTTGTAAGCGTCTCGTACGCCTTCTTGCCCATCGCCGTCATAAAAATCGAGATCTTGAGGTCATCGCTAACCTTGGGTGGCCTTCAGGAAATGCTCGAACGTTTCCACGTAAGACCAAAGTTTTCGTCTCCGTCTTCGATGAACTGGTCGAATCTTCCAAGCGTTTCCATCCCTGTGCCTCGCCAGAGCGCCCTTTACGAACACCGCGATGAGTTTTACGCAGCCCAGCAGTATCCAGACCTCGTCGCCAATATGTTCTAGCCGCGGTGAGCGAAGCGGATGCACAACGACTAAGCAACATGTTTATTCGGCATGGTGGGCCGTACAGATGAAGACTAACTACGACCGATCTGCTCGCTGCCTTTTTAACAAGATGGCAACACCCCCTCACCATTGCATCTTTACACGTCACAGTCGAGCACGCGACAGTACATTCCAGTCGCTCACAATGCGATCACATGACACTTCACAAACCATATATTAGACGTTTTTGAAGCAAAAAGCTTCACTACTCGAACCACAGCCGCGCTTCACGAGAGCCGTTGGAGCAAAGATTTTCCACAGCTACGCATGCGCGAAACCAAGTGACGTCACACGGGGCACAAATAAAAAAAAATACGAGGAACTTTAGCGGCTAAAGTGGTGAAAGGCGAAAGCCTGGGTGCTGCATTCTGCTACGCGATTGTTCACTGCACATTTTGTTGGTGCATTAATTAACTGCCAATTAATGACGCGTAAGCTTTGCCTTTAGGAGTGGAACGCGACAGCGTGTTGTAGCGCTGCCACGGAGTCCAAGGAACGCCACCATCCGTTCGGCGCGATGCGTTGCCCTTTGAACGCAACGCTTTTTGAGGAAAGGAAATGGGGCTGTAATTTTCTGTCATCTCGGTGGACACCTGAGCCGCACCGTACAGGAAGGGAGGAAGTGTGAGTGAAAGAAGAAAGAGGGGCCGTAATGAAGAAAATGAAAATTGTATTTGAGGAAAGGAAATTACGCATTAACTGTCTCACATATCTCAGTAGACACTAGTCGAAAATTGTATTTGAGGAAAGGAAATTGCGCAGTAACTGTCTACCATATTTCGGTGGACACCCGTCAAAAATCGCGCGCGGTGACGTCACGACAATTTGGATCAATCTGCAACGCGGACAAATACGCCTTGCTCGTCGGTAAATTGCTTTTTGGGGAAAGGAAATGTATCTGTCTCTCATATCGCGGTGGACACCTAAACCTCGCCGTAACGGGAAGGGAGGAAGATGGGAGTGAACGAAGACACCGTATTCACTAGACGCACCTTTGTTCATTCCAAACCATCGAGATGGCATGGCGGAATGGTAGCGTGCTCGACTCGCACTCCGGAGACCGGGGTTCGATCCCCAACCTCGACCAATTTCTTACTCGGTTTTATTTATTTATCTGGTCTGACTAGAAATGTTAATTAGACTAATTGGTTACGCAAGTAATTAACTAAACTCAGTCAAACTTACTTGTAGCATCACTATACGATCCCTTTAATTGGTTGCATGGTTGGTAGCCAAAGTACCATTGGCCCCGTTTGAAATTTGCGCACTGTGACGTCAAGACCGTTTCGACCAATTGAAAAGCGTGACATTTCTGTCGACAGCTCGTGCTTACAACGATGAGGCATTAAAGGCTTCCGCCTTAATAAATAGAAGACAGTGCGCCAGGAAACTCTCATATCTCGGTGGACACCCCAACCGCGCCGTAAGGGAAGGAAAATGAAAAGAAAATTGGTTTTAAGGAAAGGAAACGATGCCTGTCTTTCTCATATCTCGGTGGATACCCGAACCGAGCCTTAAGAGCCTTAAGGAAAATGAAGTTAAATGAAAATTGGTTTTAAAGAAAGGAAATGCCTGTCTCTCATATCTTGCTGCACACCCGAAAGGAATGGACACCACAGAACATGTCTCTAAAGCAACCCTCTAAGACAGCACCGTATGACTACACGCACGTCTCCTCCTCCTTCCCGTACAGGCAGTGTATGGACGGCTGAACGCTTCCACCGTTATCGTGGTGCTCCCAGTGCATTGTGCGCCAACTGCGACAGCCATGACGTCAAACCATGCGCAACTGCAGCTTTTCGCTTGTATATGCAGGCTTAACTTGAGCTAAGCCATTGCCTAAATGTTTTTCTCTAGTAGGCGTTTCCAGAGTGGCAACCTCATTTTCTAAATGACGTGTCAAATTAGAATCCGTCCAGCAGACAGATCTACTTGCAGCCACTGTGACCGTAGGTATTCAATGTCATCTTATACACGCGCTGTATCACTGGAGCCATTGTCGTATCGACACACGTCATCGTCTATCATGTCGCGAAAATTCGTGCACACATCGACTGAAACTGAAGCAACAAAAGAGATGTCAGCATCTGTAAAGAAACAGAATAAACCAAGTGCCAAGGCATCCCGAAAGAGAGAAGAAAAAAAGCAGAGTTGGAGGGAACATGAATGAAGATAAAAACGCTGGCTGTACAAGGCTACAACCTAGTTACAACAGGGTGGGTGTGGCGGATCGTTTGCGCTGAGCATATAAAAATTAGCGAATATTGGCCATATTAAGATACAAACTACTTCTTTCAGGCCTAAAAAAGCTTCAACCAGCCCAACCTTGCACATTTCTTGAAATGAAAACGGCGTTTTACCTTGACCACTCCAGATTCGTGATCAAAAATGCATAATTTTATTTTCAGCATTTTTCAACACGCATTTTTCCTCCGTATTTTCACAACTCTGTTCTTCAAAACATGCATTATTCGCATTTAACGTAGATCAAACTATTAAAAGCCACACTATGAAGCTATTGTTTCGGAGCCGAAATTCTTAACTACAATGTATATGTGTTTTATAAGATAACGTAGATCAAACTATTAAAAGCCACACTATGAAGCTATTGTTTCGGAGCCGAAATTCTTAACTACAATGTATATGTGCTTTTTAAGATAACTGTGAAAAAATGTGGCTGCATTTACAATAACGAGGCATGTCTGCACCCGGTTACATTTTTGGAACAGTGCTGTTTCCTGCACGTGGAATGCTATTGCAGTTTAAAACAGCGTTTGTGCTCAATGCGTATGTCTCCTTGTTGCGACCTGAAGGAAAATTTATAGCTTTCTATAATGTATTCACAAGCTATAGACAGAAAATTATAGAGAAACCCGCTGTGTTTCAATCATGTTTGCGCTCACCGTGCGAGCGCACCGCATTAACCGCTTCAGACGTCGTGTTTGGTAAGAAATCACTTCCTGAACAATGCCTTTTCTAGCCTACGTATGATACGCGCGTCCCACGATGAGTGATGCATGCCTCCGTTCTGTGATCAAATGAGCGCTCTCTGCACGTGCCTTGCTCTACCTTCATCCTCTTCAGGTGGGGTGAAAGTGTGTGTGTGTGTGGGGGGGGGGGGGGTGAGGAAGGTGCGCAATCAAATCAAGCCTTTCGTCGCCTTTTGCTTCGCACTATCTTTGCCGTCAGCAGGTGGGATGCATTGTCGTGAGACACCACAAACGCTTTGAAACACCTCTCAGGTGCCGCACGTAGCTGGGACATATGCACGTAGCACGCGCATGGAGCACTGCTTACGAATGCGCTGCACGAACGCGCTGCTCGATCACATCCGCAAATCTGTGCCCACGCATTTTGAAGGCAGAATCGGACCGCCTTTAAGCCAGCTGATGTAATCCGGCACTATAAGATGGAAGTATCGTCTTTCGCAAAACGAAAGGTACTAGCGTTGCAATAATGGAACACCTGCATAAAATTTACTGGCAAGGAAATACATATGTGAATTATACATATGCTACTATGTCATTACTTTTCTTCTACTTTGTCCATTTCAATATTTTTTTCCTGCGAAAGGGCTCCACGAACACTAGGGTATGACCAGTTCCAAGTAATAATTAGTAGTATTTAAATAAACCGATAATAAATGATATTGTTTCCACGTTTTTCGCAATCATCATAAAGTATGCAAAACTAAACATTTCAAAGTAGGGTGCAATCTTAAGGGAAACAAAAATTTCAGCTGCATAAGTTTCAATTTCGGAATATTAGCAAATAAAAAAGGTTGAGTGTGCTCAACAACATCAACTGGAGTAGTGCAAACGCATCATGTGTGTAGGTCACGAGCTTATTGCACCAGTAGGAAAAATTACAGAATTGCACTTACGTCTGCTTAAGAGCATATATGCGAACGCCTTTCCCTGTCATTTCTCCGTACATTTTTCATAAATTTCTCTTTTTGGTCCTTGATTTTGTTTTATTATTTTTATTTCTGTTTTGTTTCCGTTTCTTGTTTCTATTTCAATATTTTTATATTTGTTTTTTAGATTTTATTCGTTTTTCTTTTTGTTTTTATACTTGTTTTTGTTTGTGGTTTTCATTTTGTTTTTAATTACTAACTAATAAGGGATGGTGGAGGTGGTGAAAACTTTTAATTACTGAAATAGAGTGGGAGCCACAGAGTGGCCCCGCTACATGGTCCGCGTCCCTAGTCCGGGACACCGCATGACAGTGCCCCGTCTCTCGCCCGTTTCACCAGAGCCCTTTGGGACTCAAGCGATGAGCAGTTGTGGAGGGCAGTCTCCCATGCCTCTCTGGAAGGGGTGGGGGAAAGGGGGAGGTGGGGATTTTGAGTACATGCCCGCACCATGTGGAAGATATCACAGGTCTCCCCACAGTGCGGGCATCGCCCATCCGTGTTAGGATCGTAATGCTTTAAGATTGCAGGACAGAGTAGAGTACCTGTCTGCAGGAGCCTCAAAGTTCGCTCCTCCGTCTTACTCAGCCCCTTTGCAGGGGCCGGGAAAAGGCGGTGGATGTCGCTATCATGCGTTATAATTTCCCTGAATCGCAGCAGCGGCTGGTTAGTCTCCGAGCCAGAAGAGCTGGGATGAGGAGCCCGGTGAGTAAGCGCTCGGGCAGCCGCGTCAGCGGCCTCATTACCTCGTAAGCCCTGGTGTCCAGGAGCCCAAATGATTCTTTTGGGTGTTGGATCAGTGGCAGTCCGTCTTAGAATAAAAGCAGCTAAGGGGGAGATCTCCCCTGCCAAGTAATGATCACATGCTTTTCGGGAGTCCGTAATGATGATTCTCGAATTGGCGTGGGCGGCAGCAAGCGCTATCGCTACTTCCTCGGCTCGCATTGAATTCGGGGCTCGAAAAGAGAGTATATCAACGTGTATTTCCTGGTGAACGACAGCGGCCGTGTGAAATCCCGTGGGCGATGGCCCTGCTACGTCTACATAATATACACCGGGTCGGGAGCCGTATTGTCTCTCAAGAGCCCGAGCCCGCGCTTGTTGCCTGTTTACATGCATGTCGGTGTCCATGTTACGGGGGAGCGGGGAGACCCAGAGCATATGGCGCCACAGTACTGGGGTACGCTCCGCCTCCTCTGGAGTGCAGTCGTGTTGGATGTGTAAGCGGTTTAGCAGGCAGCGCCCAGGAGCCGTCTGCGTGAGCCGCGTGTATTGGTTCACGAGATGGGCCTCCCGCAGCTCCTGGTAGGAGTTTAGCACCCCCAATGCCTTGAGTTTGGCATTAAATGTAGCCACCGGGAGATCCAGGGCTCGCTTAGTTGCCTTGCGGATGATGGCGTCTATTCGCGCCTCGTCTTGCTTAGTAGTGCGGAGATATGGCACGGCGTAGAGGATCCGGCTAGTCACGAAAGCATAGACGAGCCGAAGCGCGTCCCTGCCCCGCAGACCGCTCCGCTTGTTGGAAACGCGGCGGATCATGCGCCCTACCTGTTCGCCTACTCTCTTGAGTTTCACAATGGTGGAGTCCGGTCTGAGTCTGTGGTGAATAAAAAGGCCGAGAATACGAGCTCCTCCACCTCTCTAATAGGACCTCCTGACAGAGAGATGTGAATTGCTGTCCTATCCTTTGGGTTCGCTCTGACATGCAGAAGCTCTGATTTCGCTGGAACACATTGGAGCCCACAATCAATAAATAGCATACGCATCGACTATGGAAGCGGCCTGCTGAAGGCGGGCCTCCATGTCCCCAAGGCTCCCCTCAGTGGTCCAAATTGTAATGTCATCTGCATATAACGCGTATTGAATGCCTTCCACCCGGGCCAGTTGGCCTGGCAGGCGCATCAAGGCTATGTTGAACAGGAGCGGTGATAACACCGCTCCCTGAGGGGTACCCCGTGTTCCCATCATGTAAGGGCCGTATTCCTCGCCCTCAATCCGAAGAAAGGCCTGGCGATTAGTCACGAAATCTCTTACATACGCGTAGGCCCTAGCCGTACAATTGGTAGAACTCAAGTTGGCCAGGATGCTTCCGTGTTTAACATTGTCGAAAGCCCCTTTCAGATCAAGGGCGAGGATGGCTTTGTCATTGTGTTGCATAGTTGTGGGTCGTATTACATCCCTGTGCAGCTGGAGAAGGACATCCTGTGCAGACATGTGGGGGCGAAACCCGAACATGGTGGCTGCAAAGAAGCCCTTACTCTCCAGGTATGGAGAGAGGCGATCCCGAACCATCGTCTCCATAAGCTTGCCCGTACATGAGGTAAGTGATATGGGCCTCAGGTTGTCCGTATTCACGGCCTTACCTGTTTTAGGGATAAACGTCACAAGTGACGTTTTCCACTCGGGAGGGAGTGGACGCCCGTCTCAGATCTGGTTGATGTATTCTAATAAATGGAGGTAGGCTGAGACCGGTAGGTTCGCCAACAGGTTCACTGTTATGTGATCCCGTCCCGGAGCCGTACCCCGGCGCATTTTTGCTAAGGCCGCCTTAAGGTCGTGCAAATCAAAAGGGGCATCAAGTGTTTCATTAGGCCTGCCAGAGTACATGCACTCAGGCCCAGGTGGGTCCTCCGTACGACAAAGATATCTGTCGCACAGAGTGTCCGCAAGTTGAGCCGTCGTACCTTGATACCCTTGCAGAGCCCGCCGGAGCTGCTTTTGCGTCTCCCCTCTCGTTTGGGAGGGGTCGATTAGGCTGCGAAAGAGACGCCACGTCCCCTTCGAGCTCATCTGATGAGCTGCGGCGTCGCAGCGTCCTATCCAATTTGAATCTGAGAGTTCGGCAGCATATTGTTCGGCTGGCTCTGTGAGTTTGGCTATGCGGTCGCGTAATTTGCGATTAGTTTTCTGCTTTTTCCACCGTTTAGTTAAGCTCCGGCGCGCCTCCCACAAATGCAGGAGGTGGGTGTCCACTGCGGGGATCTCTTCGGTGGTTTCTAGTGTTCTGACGTGTTGTTTCTGAATGTTGTATATGTGGTTAGCCCACTCCGCGTAGCCGCCGGAAAATAGTACGGAAGGGATAGTGTGATTTCGGAATTTGTGCCAATCGGTCACCTTGGCCTGACCCCATTTTTTGCGCGCTGCCTTCGCCATGAGTGTAATCCGGAGAAGGAGGTGATCGCTGCCTAGAGAATCTCCCAAGTTCTCCCAAGCAGCCGCTCTAGCATTTTTAACGAGAGAAAGGTCTGGACACGTGTCGCGGGTTACCGAATTTCCCACTCGTGTGGGATACGCCGGGTCCGTGAGCAACGTGAGGCTGAGGGTGGAGGTGAGCTCCGCCAGCTTGCGTCCTCTTGCCTGTTCGAAGTGGTAGCCCCAATGAAGGCTGGGAGCATTGAAGTCTCCAACGATCACTAGATGCTCTTTGGCTGCCATTTTTATCGCGCGAAGGAAGATTTCATTAAATGTTACGCGCGGCTTATGCGGAGGGCAGTATATGTTGAGGATATGTATTGACGGGCCGCGGCGTCTGAGAGGCAGTACCCGGACCATTGTATATTCTTGCTCGGTAATAAAGCCTACGTCGACCTGAACCCAGGTGTAAGCCTTATTCACCAGGATGCACGTAGAGGGGCCCTCCTGAAAGGTGCTGTAGCCTGATAATTTAGCGTCTATGCCGGGCTCCTGCAGGGCAACGAGTGCCGGCATGTCACCTAGGGACTGCAGGTAGAGCCGGAGGTGTGACCGTTTTTTCCAAGATCTGAAAACCCTGCAGTTCCATTGGATGATTTGGAATGTTTCAAGGTTTTCATCATTCTTACTAGATGTGCTAGCCATCTTGTTCTATTTATTTACGGGCGAGCGGACTAGCTCTGGCCGGGAGCAAGCGCAACCCCAGCGAGGGGCTGCACCGACCCAACAGCTGCCGAGCCTGAACCGTGTTCCTTCGCTGCCTGGCGGGAGGCTGTCTTACGTTTGAGGTAAGGGGAATCGCAGCTAGTGGCGTTCTTAATTTGGGTGCTGACCCAGGGCTGCACGGCTTTAAGGATCGAGTCAGTGACCTGGGCCATAAGGTCGGGAAGTGCTTGCGTGAAAGCTGCCTTGAACATGTCCTGGAAGGACTCGCGGACTGCTGACATGATTTGAATCGGGATGGCCGCAGCTTGCTCCTCCAGTTGCTCGGTTTGGCGCTGCAGTGCCTCTAGGCCGGCGACGCGACCAGCAGATCCAACTACCGTGTCCCCGCTCTGCCACGACACGCTAGTGAGGCAAGATGTTACGGACGATCCGTCATCCTCGTCATCTGGGCTCAGGTTCTTGCATTGGTTCGGATGACCCGGCCTGTTTGGCCTCTAATTCTTGAATTTTCCGCGCTAGAATTTGGTTATGGCGCCTGAGCTCCTCTACCTGCTGCTGTAGGGCGGTTTCGGTAGGAGAGGGACGGGTAGGGGAGGGACTGGTAGGGGGCCCGGAGACTGCCCTACTCCAACTGCTCACCTGTGCATGCTGCAACTCACACACGACATTTTCGACCCGCTTCTTCCAGGTCACACCAAGGCAGTCTTAGCTTTGGATCTCTCCAAAGCTTTTCATCGCATTCAACATCAGGCGATCATGACTGCTCTATCGCCATTGAATGTGGGTGCGCGCACGTATGCCTACATTCAAGCATTCCTCACTGACTGCACGGCTGAGATACTCTTCGGCCCTCTGTCTTCCCCCTCCTACACGCTTCAGAGTATCGGCAACCCTCAAGGGTCCGTCCTTTCCCTCATCCTCTTTAACATTACCCTCATTCCCCTTGCCCGAAAATTGGCAACTATTCCCCACCTGAAGCACACTCTTGATGCTGACGATATCACCCTGTGGACCACTTACGGCAGTGAGGGCGACATAGAGAACACCTTACAGGAAGCAGCCACCCTCACCCAAAATTACGCACGGACTTCAGACTGTCTTGCTCCCCAGATAATTCCGAACTGCTCCTCATCCGTCCTAAGAACCACTGCTGTCCCCGCTCCCCCATTGCCATTGAACTGAATGGTGACCCAGTACCTGAGGTTGGCACCCTCTGTGTATTGGGCCTGCACATCCAGAACGGTGGCAAAAACACCACTACCCTCAAGAAACTCAAGCAGGTTGTAGGCGCGATATCGCACCTCATCTGCTGGGTTTCGGGACGTCATAGAGGCATGAAGTAGCGCGACCTATGTCGCCTCATTCACGCCTTTGGGCTCAGCCGTGTGCTGTACACTACCCCATACTTACAACTATCCAAACATGACATAAACGCTTTGAATGTTTTGATTCGCAAGGCATTCAAAGTAGCACTTCATCTTCCCCTCAACACACCAACAGAAAGATTACTAGGCCTGGGCCTCCACAACACGATCGGGGAACTGGTGGAGGCCCACCGACAGGTCTAATACATGAGGCTCACACAAACTTCCACAGGTCGGTATATCCTCGACTCCCTCGGCATAAGAATACCGGCCAACGACCCAACCCTTCTCGCCTTCGCACGACCCCTTCACCGGGAGCTTCTCATTAGGCCGCTCCCGAGGAAAGGTCATCAAGCCGCGACCCCCACCCGGCCCAAAGCAGAAGCAGACGCCGGGACCCAAAAAGACCCAGACGCCCAAGGCCGGACCCAAGCAGGCTCCGGGACCCAAGCCCGAACCCAATAAGGGCCAGTCCAGGCCGCCAAAATTTGTGAAGTCCGGGAACCCGACGAGGCCACCGGTCCTGAAAGCCGAGGATTTCCCGCCTCTGGTACCGCGCCAAAATCAGGTGAGCAGTTGGAGTGGGTTAGTCTCTGGGCCCACCCCCCTCCCTCCCCCACCGAATCCGCCCTACAGCGTGTTACGACTCGCCTTCGTCCTGGGGAAGACGACGACATGGCAGCAGCGAAACGCCGACAAACCCCGAGACGCGCGTTGGGTGAACGCCTGGATGGCCACGGAAGCCGCGTCCGTCTGCCCGGTTGAGCGAGCGTTTCCCGTACACCGAGTGGGAACGCGCGTTCGAAATGCGCGCGAACGCCGCTCATGGACATTTCGGCGTCTGCGCTACGTGGTTGGCATCGTTCCCCTCTCCCAGCGCGTGACGACGGCGTGATCTCTCGGGAGTGAGTGAGTGCGTGCGTGTCGGTGATTGGTGCCAGTGAAACCCGGCCCCCATCTAGGGACCCTAGGGAAGAGAACTCTTAAAAAGCCGGCAGCGGCACGGCCGAAGAGCTCTTTGTCATGATGGTCTTGTGTTGAGCTGTCACGATGCAGCGTTCCTGCAGCTCACTTGTAAATATTCATGTATAAATTCCTCTTCATTGCCTTTTCCCAACAGCCTCGTCTCAGGCGTCCCTCATTCGCTCTCCGGAGCACGTCCATGCTACCTCGTCCGTAACAAACTGGTGGCAGCGGTGGGGTGCTGCTACCTCGTCCCTAACAAACTGGTTGGCAGCGGTGGGACGCGAATCGTCGGACGCCGGCGGAGAGTTGCGGACAACGGGACGCTGAGCAGCAGAACGGCGAGTCGGGGGCAGTGCAACGAGCCCTGTGTGTTGACTGGTTGCCTGCAGCGGACCGACTGCGCTGGATTCTTGGCTGCGAGGTTTGGTGAGTGCGGGACTTTCTTCTGCTGAGTTTTGCCAGGCTTTTGTTAGTGTCGGGAACAGAGCTGGTGATTGGGTTGTCGTTGCTGCTGGGTTAGTTGCAGCAAGACAATAGCGGGCAGTAGAGAAGCAGCACTCGGAGCAGCCATGGATTTGAAGACGCTGCGCAAACCAAAGTTACTGGAGCTTGCGAAAGAGTTGGGTCTGGAGGTATCAGACAAACTCAGAAAACCAGAACTGCTGAAGGCTATTCTTGCGTTGGAGGCTGAAGATGACGAGCTTGCGGAATGCCTTGAGACCATTGAGGAGAGGGAATTGGCAAAAAGAGAAAAAGAGGAACGCGAACGTAAAGAAAAGCAAGAGGAACGCGAACAGGAACGCGAAAGAGAGCTGCGCGAACAGGAACGCGAAAGAGAGCAGCGGCAACAGGAATACGAAAGAGAGATGCGGGAACTCACGCGTGAACTTAACACGCTCAGAAGTATTAGAACGCGATCTCGCTTAAGTGTTTTCAGAAAAGGCGAAAATTTCAGAACTTTTCTGGAAAATTTTGAAAGAATTTGCATGGAGGAGCAGCTAGACGAGGATTATTGGCCACTTGTGTTGATGGGATTCCTCCCATGTGAACCTTGTAATGTCTGGGCGAGGTTTTCTGACGAGGATGCCCACAACTATGCGATAACCAAAAGTGCGCTCCTCCGATACTTTCGAATTCCCGCGGAGGCAGATTTGGAAGGCCACATTGACGGTGGTAAGTTACACCGCAATAGTGTCAGGGACAGAGTTAGAAGCTCTGCTCAGTCGCCGGATGACACGAGTGCTGTGCAGAAGTGGCGGCATAGGACAGGTTTGGTCCAGGAAAGAAAGGCCACTTCGGCAGCGAGGACCGATGAGTTCGGTCGAAAAGCTAGCGAAGAGTGCAGATCCGCCAGCCGTGAGGGCTCGGGGGATAATGTAGGCACTGAGGCTAGTAACGAGGAAGAGTGCAGATCCGCCAGCCGTGAGGGCTTGGGGGATAATGTAGGCACTAAGACTAGCAACGAGGAAGAGTGCAGATCCGCCAGCCATGAGGGCTCGGGCGATAATGTAGGCACTGAGGTTAGCAAAGAGGAAGAGTGCAGATCCGCCAGCCGTGAGGGCTTGGGCGATAATGTAGGCACTGCTAAAAATAAGGAAAGGGGCAATGCGTTGGTTTTGAGCCCAGAGAAGCATGCACTTTCCGGGAAGGAAGCTGATTGCTGCGATCGAGAAGGTAGTACCCAGGACAATAACGCTACGTTAGCCGAACAGCGTCTCATAGTCCAAGTTCCGGGCAAGAGCGTTAGGGTAGTAGGATCGAACAGCAAGCCTCAGGAGGGCAAGTTGTTGCTCTCAGCAGAGAGTAATGGGAACCAAAAGCAAACTGTGAGTTGCAGGAATCCCATCGAAAACAAAGCCGAGCGACCTGCTTTGTTCGAGAGCACTGTCAGTGCTAATAAAGAAGCGGCCGTCTCTAACTTTGAGGCCGAGGCTATTTTGAAAAGTGAGGCTGGCGTTTTCTCTCAGGAAGAGAATAGTGAGCTCACCGGCCGGCGCAATGAGGGAATCAAGGGAGACATTTCTTCGATGCGGCCGGCGAACAATAGCAGCCCAAATTTGGAGACGTCGTTTTGCTTTAAAGAGATTGAGCGCGAGTCAACCGAGTACTCCAGACGCGACAGGCGCCGAAAAAGGGCCAGACTGAGTGGGCGCGTTCAGAAAAAACGAAAGCCACCTGACCCATCGCGGCGACCCCGCGGTAGTTCTTGCAGGACGGTGGAACCTCACAGCGGGTCGCAGAGGACGCCCAGCTACCGCATGAAAGAACGCCGCAGAACGCGTTCCAGTCAAAGGACACTGTTGAATCGAGAAAGGAGTTCTCGTAGGCGTTTCTTTCATGCGCGTCCGTCAACCCCTCGCATTCAAATGTTCAGACGCTACTTGGGTGTTGGAGACACGCGGCCGGTGTGCGAAACAAATCAATGTCGCGGGGCGTCTGAGGCTCGCAGGTGTCGAAGCGCAGTTAAGCCCTTCGAATTTTGTGAATTGTCGGCTGCTAAAGCCACTGTTGGTGTGCGTCCGCGCAGGGCGCGGTTGAAGAATAGGCGACCCCTTTGAGCCGCGGCGCGGCTCGCTAGCAGCGGATTCCGAGGATGTCTCTGCTGTTTGCTTTTTCTTGTTTTAAACCATTCCTGCAGAAAAAGCGTTTTGCAGAAAAAGCGTTTTGCAGAATAAAAAAAGTGAAAAAAAAGAAGTTTTGAGCAGGAATAGGTTTCGGACGCGTTGTTTGCATTGAAAGCGTTTCTTTTGACAAAGATTTTGAAAAACGCACTAGTGGTGCCCATGTGTAGCAGCGTCCGCTAAAACGCGAAGTGCAAGCCAGACGGGCCATTTAGGCAACTAGCATAAGCGCCTGGAGTCGCTTGATTTTATGGCATTAGGAAAATTACTGTGACTTTGGTTTGGATGTTGAGCTAAGCTTTGCATGGTTATGCAACGTCACGGCAGTATCCTCCCATGCAGAATGGAGTGGAAACAAGTGCGTTCGTAATTGTCATGGTCATTACGAATCAAAATCATCACAAAAAGGGGAGTCTCAAAGGTAATGCCGATAACTTTAATTGAGGTCCCTAACACAAGAGTCAGCATCACAGTTGCAGTTTGCTGGTGATTTTTCTTCCTGATGTAGGATTTTGCACCTATTGGTTTTGTTTATTGTTTTAAATTGAGATGCGCTTTGTGGTATAATGTGCCGATTTGCGGGCATTTTCTCAGTGCTGCGGAACTACTCCCAGGGATTGATTGGGTTGGTAAGAGGGAAAGAGCCTGGCATCGCTTAGTGGGGATTGTGTCGTGCTTGCGGACTGAGCGGTTGGGTTTTCGGCGTGGTTCTAACGCTAGCGGAGCACGAGTCACTTTGCAGTGCCCTTTGGGAACCTGCACATGCGAAGGCAGACTTCGGGGTGCGCTGAGCTCCAGAACCGCCGAGAGAGAACCGACTGCAGTTGAGACCAGCCTCAAGCGACATCCCTCCGGACAGCGGATGCTGTCCCCTGTCCATCGGGATCTCCTTCCCCCGGCGGGGCAGTCTGTTACGACTCGCCTTCGTCCTGGGGAAGACGACGACATGGCAGCAGCGAAACGCCGACAAACCCCGAGACGCGCGTTGGGTGAACGCCTGGATGGCCACGGAAGCCGCGTCCGTCTGCCCGGTTGAGCGAGCGTTTCCCGTACACCGAGTGGGAACGCGCGTTCGAAATGCGCGCGAACGCCGCTCATGGACATTTCGGCGTCTGCGCTACGTGGTTGGCATCGTTCCCCTCTCCCAGCGCGTGACGACGGCGTGATCTCTCGGGAGTGAGTGAGTGCGTGCGTGTCGGTGATTGGTGCCAGTGAAACCCGGCCCCCATCTAGGGACCCTAGGGAAGAGAACTCTTAAAAAGCCGGCAGCGGCACGGCCGAAGAGCTCTTTGTCATGATGGTCTTGTGTTGAGCTGTCACGATGCAGCGTTCCTGCAGCTCACTTGTAAATATTCATGTATAAATTCCTCTTCATTGCCTTTTCCCAACAGCCTCGTCACAGGCGTCCCTCATTCGCTCTCCGGGGCACGTCCATGCTACCTCGTCCTTAACAAACTGGTGGCAGCGGTGGGGTGCTGCTACCTCGTATCTAACAAGCGGCAGGTAGAGGAGCTCAGGCGCCAAAATCAAATTCTCGCCCGTAAAATTCAAGAATTAGAAGCTAAGCAGGCCAGGCAGTCCGAGCCCATGTAATAAGGGATGGCTGACTAATTGTTTAATCAGTGACTAATCAGTGATGATAAATGGTGTGGACAATGTTTTTCACACAAATTGCGTACACATCCTGCGGGCGCCACTCACGAGCCAAGAAAGGCTTTCGCATTAAAGTCAGCTGTGGTTTAACCACTGTTGAACCTGGTTAGCGATTGAAAGCTGAGATGTATCGGGCAACTAGACGCGGCTTGGCCTTTGTAACGTTGAGCGCGTTCCGGACAACTTCGCTACTCGCTGAAATGGAGCATCAGTAATTTGCACGCTGATAATGAAATTCTTCATCAAGCGTCAATACATAGGTCAAGGTTAGGTTTCTGTCGCCTGTTTATTCATTACACGCGCGCCATCTGCTGGGCCATGGGTGTACATTGCATATTCGGGTATCAGTGTGTGCCCATGATGGCGCTACGACTGCACGCCATGCACGAAGGAAATTCACGAGAAACTTACTTTGCTACTCGCTTAAATGGGTTATCTGTAGGTTACGTGCTCAGAAATAAAACATTTATGCACGTCTCAGCACATATCTCTAAGATACGTGCATTCACTAGACACGCCTTCATTCACTTCCAAGAGTCTAAGTCGTGCCGCCGTGCGATTGCAAAGGACATTCCGGAAAGGATGTCCAATGGTCTCCAGTGGCAGGTATTAACGAAGTGATGACCGCATTCATGGTTTATTACATAGCTTTATAGTGTGGTACTCCTGATACACAAAACTTTGATGTCATTACGCTTTCCACATCTCTTGTGATGTCTTGTGGGTTGCGTTATTAGCGGCTCTTTTGCACATCAGAAGAGTAATCGATCGCTTATGTCTCTCAAAAACGCATGGTCATGACAGGAATTCGAGTGCATTACTTAAAGCATTTATGCCCATTGCAACTCCTATCCTGCTGCATGTCCTCACAATGGGTTTTCATGTGGAGGCTCTTCCACCGTTTTTTACAAGGAGTCACACAGTCTTAATTTCAATAACTACTGATGTAGAAAAACTGCGCTGAGTGGAGGGCTACAGGCCCTTCAAGTTGGCAGATGTAGATTACAATATTTCTGCTAAAATATGTGAATACACCTACAATTCGCAATGTCGATTCTCATTGGCTGAAGTCATTTGAGAAGTCGAAGTTTAACACAACGCATTTGAAAATTTGTGCTGTAAGTAAACCAAGCAAACAGTGGTCGTATGTATCCTCTATTTCTTATCAGCGGCCGCACGAAGTGCTGCCATTGACGAACTTTTTTAGCCGCATTGGCTTCTTTGCTGCACTTCTAAGGCTTCGAACTTCTGGCGTCTGGAGAAACTGCTGTCCTAATCCCTGCGAATTCTACGGGCTTGGGAGCAGACTGCATGGCTCATCAGCATACCCTGTAATACGGGGACTTCTTACGAAGTACATGAGCAGGCGTATACTACATCCGAATACTAGTTTGCAATAAGTTAAACGAACACTGAAGGCGTCAGAATACAACTGAGTGCAAACTTTCTTCAGTTTTGTGAAAAAGCCAACATAAGACAACTCACTTCTTGTTAGGGACGGTATCCAGCAGAGTGTTTCATGATCCGCTTTCCTAAATCTTCCGCAAGCAATAATAAGGAGAGGGTTCATGCTAGCAGCAAAGTTAAAGGTTTATGACACGTGCCACTGTGCTGGCATCTTCAATGTCGATCAGTGTAAATAGAAAAAGACCTTTAGTAGGCCACCATGAATAGTTGGTACAGAAAAGTTTATGTACCATAACACAGATGGTACATAAACGACAGGCTGAGCGTCGATCACTGTAGTGTTCCTTTACTAAGATAATTGCTTCAATTAGAAATGCTTTTAGAGAAGTGAACTCAAGGGCCTGAAATGCGCTTGAGGTTGCGTTAAATCTTCCCAGCGTTCTTGACACCTGTAAATATTTTCCGAACGTTTATATAGGGAGCTTCGACTAACTTCTGCCATTAAAATTGTTGTGGCTTAGCTTAGCTAGGCCAGGATATACATACGGCAAGGTGCGCTATGCTTGCTTTGCTGTAGCTGTAGTGGTTAAGCAGCAACTGACACGCATTTTAAGGCGAAAGCCTATAATGCCTCCTACTGTAGTGACCAAGACGTGTTTAGCAAATGTGTCCGCGTTTCGGATGTATGCCTTATATGGGCATATGCCAATCAATAGCGAATCGATAATTAATCGGGTGCAATCGAAAGGCAACGGAACATGATATAAAGAGATTTCATGATTACATCATTGTACTTAATGACTAATTGGCAATTAGTAATAGTTAAGTGGCATGTGGGACTGCACTGCGCCTGTACCTGAACTAACACTAATTAATCAGTGTACCAGTTAAGGTCACGTTAATTATCACTAGAGACCGGATTTTAGGCAAATGCCTATTTTTTTCAACGCGTCGTAGGCGCACCATTTCTACATATGAGCACGAATTAGGTGCTGACAATACGTTTAATACTCTTTTTATAGTGCCTATAAATGCCTATTTCCGACGTCGCTGCCTAAAATGCACTATTTTAGAGAAAAGGGGCCTGAAATGCGCTGTGGTTTTGCTTTCAGATTCTGTTTGCTTTCGAATCCATTTCGGTTTTGAGTAGAACACACACGTGGCAACATTAGATGACCACGTCAGTTGGCTGTGATGAACACTGCAGCTCCGCCGGCTGTGTACACAATACCAACCACGTCAGCCGAAAATATCGAAGCAACCTTTTTCCTATTTTCTGCCATTTTATCCTGGAAACTTGTTAATGATTTTGGCTGGTAAAGTCGTAGTTGACCAGATGGCACCACATTTCGGAAAGTATACGGAATAAGTAATAGCTTCGACCAAATAATTCCAGTTTGTTCCAATTGAAACCAAATGTAAAATGTTCCATAAACCTGCTGGAAACAGTTTAATTGATTAAAATTTCCACCTGGCTAACCTTCCTTATTTTCGTTTCTTGTGCCCCAGATGGTGCTTGTCTACTACTGCTTCCATAGCTTTAAAAGTGATTTCTAGATGGATGATGTTTATTTTACCATGGATCCTCGTGGATGTACGTAGGCCCGTGCAGAACTTTGATTCTTTTCGGCATATTCCGCATCAAGCAGCACTGTGTGTAACATTTTCTAGCATCTCGTATTTATGGTTTCCAGACCCTTCTAATGGCAAGCACCATTTGATAGTCTCGTGGCTCCAGACACGTGAAGCCACAAACTATTTACACAAATGACAACATATTTATTAATGTTGAAGCATCGTGATGCCTACAATAAATAAGTTCAATTCCTGTGTGAACGAAGACGGAACTCATTTTTCAGATGCTTTGAATTGACAATGTTTCTATCAATTTCTAAATACATGGCCTCCTGTTGAGGTGTTCATTGTTTCTACTTTTGTCCACGACAAGCGAATTGTTTGTTTCGAGGTATACCAAAGTGTTTTAAAAGGGTTGGTAACCGTCCCTTTTGCTCTGCTGAAGCATGTGTATTGTGCGAAAAGTTGCGCGACAGCCTTAAAAAAAACGGCTCCTAATGTTCGCATCTTGCTTAAGGTCCCAAATCATTCCTGCCGTGCCCCGCCGCGGTGGCTCAGTGGTTACGGCGCTCGGCTGCTGACCCGAAAGACGCGTGTTCGATCCCGGCCGCGGCGGCCGAATTTCGATAAAGGCGAAATTCCAGAGGCCCGTGTGCTGTGCGATGTCAGTGCACGTTAAAGAACCCCAGGTGGTCGAAATTTCCGGAGCCCTTCACTACGGCGTCCCTCATAGCCTGAGTTGCTTCGGGACGCTAAACCCCAATAAACCAAACCAAACCATTCCTGCTGTGTTTTTGTTTTATTTTACGCAGATATTGCGCGCTGAAGTTCGAAACTGTGTGCACTTTTGATAATGTTTATAGTGCCTATTTTTCTCCGTTAGATGCCTAAAATGCATTTTGAGCCGCCTATTTATGGCGCCTAAAACGTGCTTTTTAGTGCCTAAAAATCCGGCCTCTAACTATCACTAAGCATAGATTAACTAGTATCACGAAATGTGCAAGTCATGTTTAACTATCATTAACCAACATTAATAGTTAGACGTTTCTATTAGTTTCATAGACATTTTCTCGAACGTTCTAGACAGTTCCATCACTTGACAGGTGAGTGACAGGACATGCTGGACCTTTCTAGTCAGACCACATAAATAAATAAAACCGAGTCGGAGATTGGTCGAGCTGGGGAATTGAACCAGTGTGTCCGGTGTGCGAGACGAGCAAGCTAACCGTTCCGCCATGCCAACTTTTTTTTATGCGAAGCATATTACTAGAGCTACCACTCACGCCGTCGCCGTGGGACCCCCACGTGACACCGTGACGTCACACCACGTGACATCGGATGAGAGAGCCGGCCTCCACCTCGCGCCGTCGCCGTGGGACCCCTAGCCGTCACACCCGCGCATTCCCGCGCATTTCGAACGCGCGTTCACACTCGGTGTAGGTGAAACGCTCGCTCCACCGGGCAGGCAGACGCGGCTTCCGTGGCAATCCAGGCGCTCACCCAACGCGCGTCTCGGGGTTAGTCGGCGTTCCGCTGTAGCCATGTCGTTGTCTTCCCCCACGACGAAGGCTTCTAGTGGTAGTATTAAAATGACCAAGTATTCAGCCAAGGAAAGTCATGTATTACCAAGCCTAGCCACTAATATGCTCCGCATTCCCCAGGCTTAGCCAAGCTGAGCCTCAGCAATTTTTTTTTCTTTATTGCCTGGCTTTGGCTCATGACATTGCACAACAAAAATACACATAAAGCTATATACATACGACACTGTCGTGGTCAGCCAGCACGAGACTGGCTTCGTCAGCTTAAAATTCCCGCAACATACACAACGGCTCTAGTCTTGAGAGCCACTCGGGAGGCTCTGCAGCTGCTTTATGGATTGCAAGAAACCAGTCCATGCTTTCCAGAAAATAAATTCGGGCCGGTCGTGCGTCAACTCGATGGTTTGGAATGCACAAAGGCGCGTCTAGTGAATACGGTGTCTTCGTTCACTCCTATCTCCCTCCCTTCCCTTACGGCTAGGTACACGTGTCCATTTAGATATGCGAGAGAGCTACATTCCCTTTCCTCAAAAACCAATTTACCTTCGAGCAAGGGGGGGGGGTGAAAATATTTTAATGAAATGGTTTAGGAGGTTGTAGCGGTGGTTGGAGCTCTCAGTCCGGAACCCCATTGGCGTAGGCTGCTGACCGGGCTCTTTCGATGAGTTGCTTTTGACACTTTTCGTCCGAGCTGGACAGAGCTGCCTCCCACCCCTCCTGCGTTGGCTGGTTATTAACATCGATCGCCTGATTTCGTTGGCAGGCCCATACCATATGGTACAGGTCCGCCTTGTCCCCGCAGAATTTGCATTGTGAGTCAAATGACTGCGGGTCTATGGCATGTAGTCTTCGTGGGTTGTTGTAAGTGTTGTAAGTGTAGCTTTCGGAGGTGTTGTTCCTCCCCTTTATCTAGTGTCTTAGCCGGCGGAGGGTAGACCCGACGGGATAATCTTAAGTGCTGAAGTATGTCATTGTAAGTTAGTAGTGGGGTAGAAGGTTCCACGGCATCCGCACTGGGTGCCCGGGGGAGAAATGCTCGGCCTGAGGCATGTGCGCTCTCGTTCCCTGGGATGCCCTGGTGACCTGGTACCCATATTAAGTGTTTGTGTGTGGATTGGTAGCCACGGATGTAGCTATCTTGCAGGATTTTAGCTGCTAACGGTGCGACCCTGCCCCTGAGGTTATTGCGATGCGATGTCTGTGAATCTGTGAGAATGTATATTGAGCTAGTGTGTGTTGCAGCTAGAGCAATCGCCACTTCTTCCGCAGCCAGTATGTCCTGGCTAGCCAGTACTAGTCCGTCGACTGTTGTATTTTGGTGCACTACCGCGACGGCCGTCATTCCCTGCTCGGGACCCGCAGCATCGACATAGAACATGCCCTCGCGCCCGCCGTAGTGTCTTTTCATGGCTTCGGCTCGTGCTTGTCGTCTTGACTGGTGAAAATAAGGGTGCATATTCCTGGGTAGTGGAGCTGCCTTGAGTTGGCCTCTCTATGAGGCTGGGATGTCGGTTTTGGTGTCTAGCTGTCGGGGGCAATTGATGCTTAAATCACTCAGGACTTGTCGGCCAGTTCGAGTTGTGGAGAGCCGTACCACCTGCACCGTAAGGTGTGCACTATAAGCTCATCGATCGTGTTGTGCACACCCAGTCGCAAGAGCCGGTCCGTCGATGTCGCAAGAGGGAGTCCCAGGGCCTTCTTGTAGGCAGTTCTGATTATGATGTCGAGGTTTTTGATGTCACGCTTCTTAAGGCGGAGGTAGGGCGCTACGTAGACGACGCGGCTTACAACGAAAGCCTGCACCAGTCGCAGAGTATCGTCTTCTCGCATCCCCGATTTGCGCGTCGTTATCCTGCCGATCATCCTGGCGACCTGCTCGCTCACGAGGCGTAGTTTCTGGAGGGCAAGAAGGTTGTTGCCCTTGTTATTTATGTACAGACCCAGTATCTTCAGGGTCTGAACTTCCTTGAGGGGTGAGTTGTCTACGCGGATATTGCTGGTGTCTTGATTCTTGCGTTGACGGAAGACTATGAGATCGGATTTTTCGGGTGAGCACGTTAGTCCACACGCCCGGGCATAATCTTGAACTGTTGTCGCCGCGGTTTGTAGTGTTCTTCAATCATTCCCATGTCGAGCAAGGCGTAGAGCCGAACGGGCGACGGCGTTCTGTGGACTCGCTGGCAGCGTTGCAAAGCGCTGTCGCGTTCCACTCCTAGAGGCAAAGCTTAACATCTTAACCACACATCAGTGACACAAGCCGCAACACCGCGCTTAAGGCTTTCGCCTCAACACACTTTTGGTATACAATGTGCCCCCCCAAATTTTTTTTGTCACACACTGCAAAACGGATTCTTCACAAATCATGCCTAGAACCTCCTAGATGCTGATTCAGTCGCTGCTAACCGCATGTTGTTGTGGAAATTCGGAGCATCTTCTTCTTCTTGCTCCCTCTCTGCGTCTTCTTCATGCGACGTGCTTTCAACGCTGACGAGTCGTAGCGTGCGCTCCGCCTTTTGACGCCACCGCTTCGCGAGACGGTCTTCATGCACGTCGTGCGTTTCCGACGCACGCTTAGCTCTCCGGGCTTCATTCTTATGTAAACGGGCAGCCTCGCTCCAAGCAATGACTTCGGGATCGGTTGAAGCAGCTTCCCGCAGCCTCTGAAGATGCCGCTCACTATACTCGCGGCCATCGGGCGCTTCTTCTCCCACTGCGCCTACGCAAGCGAGCGGCTGCTCCACGCCTTACATCCTTCACTGCGGCGCAGCACCTGAGAGCACCGCGCATGCGCAGTGAGGCCGATAGCTACTTGTGACGTGACGCACAACACTGCGCGGAGACCGGCGCGCGGCCGGCGAAATATCTGCGGCTGGCACAACCGGCTGCCATGGTTACGGCGCATGCGCAGTACTCGCTTGCAACGACAGCCCGAAATGTGGCGTTGACTAGACTAGTGCAGTTTTCGCTACAAAAATGGAAACGCTGCAAATGCTCCGCAACCATACCGCATATTTGTAGTATGCTGCTGATATTTTTTTAATCGGAAAAAAATTACCTACGGCTTCCGTGGCGTTACCCCAAAATTGTCGATGTAGAATTGTACAGCGATTTCAGTAGTGCCCGGATCAGTTCAAAGTTTATTGGTTTATAGTGGTTTAACGTCGGAAAGCGACTCAGGCTATGAAGGCCGCCGTAGTGAAGGTCTCCGGAAATTTCAACCACCTGGGGTTCTTTAACGTGCACTGACATCGCACAGTACACGGGCGTCTAGAATTTCGCCTCCACCAAATTTCAGGTTCTTCTTTCCACGCACCAGAGGTGCCCCGCCAGAGACGGTTGGTTTAACTTACGATGAGTTGACACGCAGGGCTAAGGCGAATACTTGAAGTTTATGTACAGCTATTTACATTGTATACAAGTTCAGGCACTAGAGACACATTAAACGGCAAAACGATACAAAACAACAAAAAGTTGAAACTGGCTAACACTAGGGGAGGTCCCTACTCGGCATAACCGAAGATGCATAGCATCTCACCTTAGCCCAGAACCCCTCTTCCGGCTCCGGGGCCCGGTTTTAAAGCCTTAAAGGCCCGGCCCACATTTGGTAGCTTCCAATCATGTTGGCCTCTTAACGTGATTGGCTCTTCAAGGGTATGGCCAGCCCTCCGGCTTCTACAAGGTAAACCACCCTCTCTACCACAAAACAAAAATAAAAACAAACACAAATACACATTCGTGCAAGCACGTGCGCGAATCGGTAACACGGGGCGGGGGGACACCGGTATTCACGGCGCGTTCGCTAGCAGCCGCGTTCCAAGAAAGGAGACGCTTTGCTTTGAGCGCCCCCAGCCGCGTGCCGATGACCCCGCGTACACTATCGATCCCTTACACGCCCTTCCCAAGATTCTACAAAGGGCTCAAATGCCACATTTAGAATTCCACCAAAGAAGGGATCGGCAGGGGTCACAAAACCACCCTGTGGGTGACATCCCGCAGATACACCAGCACTGGCATCAACAAAACCAAAACCAAAAAATGCACACGGGCACCAACACAACATTACGCAAAATGCTTAGGGGCACCAAGAAAACATATGCGAAATGCACACTCCAATACACACAGTGGCATGCCTGCCGTAACACGGCGTCCAAGTTGGTGGGTTGCACCCAGTTCACTTGCATGCACACCCGCGTCCTGCTCGCGAACGAGCACACACACACACACACCGACACTCGAAACTGGAGCGTTCACTAACACTCGTACGATGTCCTTAAGTGACCACGTGAGCCTCCTTAGTCGCACCGAGCGTCCCTGTGCGCGTTCGAGCCCACACGTGTCTCATTCTACACGATTAACACCTAAAGGCCACTATGCTCATCAGGCTGGTGCCACAGCGGGGCGATAACTAAAAAGTTGCCACCCTCCAGGATCGAAAACGTTGCGGTACTCGTTGGGTCCAAATCCCTGATCACGCGACGCCCCTGAGGGCACGCTCTCTTCGGCGCGCCAATACGAGACGCGTGCTGTGTAAGGAGCGTAGCCCCTGTCCAGTCTAATCATATCAGTGCGGCCGCTTTTGCCACACGGTATTTGGCTTACTGCAGCACGGAACGTACTGCTCCACGCGCTGACCTTCAACGTGAAGGCCACGCACCTGCCCCCAGGTACTCTACTTCGCTTGGGGCCATTTGCACCTTTACTGCACGGGCAAGCCTTGCAATTGCCGCTCCATGCTTGATTGGCGCTTGCCGGCTTCGTGGCATAGTCTGAAGCTGCATGAGCTCCCTCGCAGTCGCTTGGCCCTAATTTGCCTTGTGGCAAGTCGCCACGCATCTCCCTGTCCTCGAAAGACCTGGTGGGACACACGTCGGGTGCGTTCAACAACTGCGCGGCGCTCGGTCCCGTCGGCCCTTCAGGCCAACCTTCGTTCTTTGCCTCGGATGGAAGGTTCCTGGCATGAATAGCGCTACGGGACACTTTATGCCCTATGCCTGACACGGTGTGCCGCTGCGGCAACGCTAGACGTCCTCCTTTCACTCGCTCGCTGATCTGGCGTCTGTCTTCACTGACCGTTTCCTGCTGAACGAAATGCTCTTTTTCGCAGCTTGCTTGAGACCGCATTTTTGGAAATGTCAGAGTGACTTCCAACAATCCTGAACTCACGTCAGCGTCCCTGGTGTCATTTGGGGTAGAGCTAACCTGTGCAGCTGGACAGTCGGAGTGCGCGTTCACCGCCTCTAATACCGGGACGCTGCGTTCCGTCAAGATACTTTCTTCAACTGGGATTCCAGCTTCGCAGAAATCTGGCTCACTTTTTACTGCTGCCTGGCTGTTTTCTTGATCTGTGCTTGACAGGCATAAGCCTTTGCCTTCCAGCATTGGCGGATTCTCCGCTCGGGACTCGGAGCAGTTCTCCCTGGCTAGTTGACTAGCTCTCCTAGACTCTTTGAGCTCAGCGAGCTCCAGCGCCAGCCGCTGGCGTTTTGCTTCTAATACCTCCAAGACGCACTAAACATCCTGAGGTTTTTCCTCGCACAGCGGCGCCTTTCCTCCATTCACTTTCGCAAGTTCAGCTTGAAAATCAGACAAGCGCGCCTTCGCCAATTCCACTCGGTACCTCACATCGAGTGAGGGCCGGCATGGATAACTCTCCATACCGCCGTCTGTACCCCTCAACTGTCCTACCGGCTCGAACACATGAACAGAGACGTGACCAATGCGGCGAAGAAAACACAGTTTCGATGTGTCGATCCGCATTGCCAGCTCTTTGGCGTCGCAGTCCACCGCCACTTTCACCGGACGCTGCGATGAGCTGTCGCACGCCGCTGGTCCTGTGCCCTTTGTCGTCACTTGCTGTGACCCGCCGATGACCGTCGAGTTCTCGACGCGCTGCTTTCCTTGACCGGATGCAGTCCCGCGTCGCTGGACTCCTGCCGTGGTCCTTGCGTCCTTGCCGCCGTCTCTCCGCAGGTCCTTTCTCGAACGCTGCTGTTGCCGGATCGTCGCCTTTCTCCCTGCCTTCAGTCTTCTTCCTGCGCTGTCTTCCGATGGCCGCAGGATCCTGTCGACTGCGCCAGTAAGTTTCAGGTTCTCTATCTTCCTTCCTCGCACCAGAGGTGCCCCGCCAGAGACGGTTTGTTTAACTCGAAGACTGAAGCTTCATCTTCGCACCAGGGGTGCCCCGTCAGAGACGGTCTCACGATGAGTTGAGACGCAGGGGTAAGGCGAATACTTGAAGTTTATGTAGAGCTATTTACATTGCATACAAGTTCAGGCACTAGAGACAAATTAAACGGCAAAACGATACAAAACAACAAAAAGGCGGAACTGGCTAACACTAGGGGAGGCCCCTATTCGGCATAGCCGAAGATGCATAGCATCTCACCTTAGCCCAGAACCCCTCTTCCGGCTCCGGGGCCCGGTTTTAAAGCCTTAAAGGCCCGGCCCACATTTTGTAGCTTCCAATCATGTTGCCCTCTTAACGTGATTGGCTCTTCAAGGGTATGGCCAGCCCTCCGGCTTCTGCAAGGTAAACCACCCTCTCTACCACAAAATTAAATAGAAACAAACACAAATACACATTCGTGCCAGCACGTGCGCGAGTCGGTAACGCGGGGCGGGGGGACACCCGTAGTTCCCGGCGCGTTCGCGAGCAGCCGCGTTCCAAGAAAGGAGACGCTTCGCTTTGAGCGCCCCTAGCCGCCTTCCGATGACCCCGAGTACACTACCGATCCCTTACAGCCGCTGTAGTGAAGGTTTCCGGAAATATCAACCACCTGGGGTTCTTTAACGTGCACTAACATCGCACAGTGCACGGGCGTCTAGAATTTCGCCTCCACCAAGTTTCCGCCGCCGCGGCCGGGATCGAACCTGTGTCTTTCGGGCCAGCAGCCCAGCGCCGTAACCACTGAGCCGCCGCGATGGGCAGTTGTTAAAAGTGGCTTTACAGTGGATACACGTTATCCAGGTTTAAGTTAAAGCTAGCGATATTTGTTTTGTTTTTTTATCTCAGTATGCGCCCCCATGTCACGGTGTACCCTCAAATTTTCCCGCCAAAAATTACGGTTACTTAAAAGCCTCAATGAATGACCAGGTCACTGGTCGCTTCGAAGCTCAGCAATGAGCGCAGGCATTTCATTTTGTTAGAATCATGACTCTGTTAGAGAAACGCGACTAGGCCATCGCACTTTTGCGCTGCAGCACAGATAATTTCTTCAGTCGCGCAAACGCAGTCGCGCATACGCAGCTGTATCGTAACTTTAAGAAATTGAAGTATTCATTATGGGTTGAAAAACAGCGCGAAAACGAAAGACAAAGGTGAAGGAAACCAGACGGATATTGAAGAGTCCACGCATATCGCAGGGCTATCGCAATGACCAGTGCCGTGTTAGGCCATACGGGCGCTGTGGAGCCGATTTCTTGGAGTTGAAGCACATATCAGAGGGCTCACATTTTTAAATGTTACCTAGAGAGACATCTGGCGCCCTCGTCTGTGCCAGCTCGTAGAAGACACTTCACCAACTGCGGGAACGATAAGAAGACGAGGTTTCGTGTTTAGCTTGGCTAGTGCTAGGCCAAAAAAGTTTGGTTCGGTTTGGTTTATGGAGTTCAATGTCCCAAAGCGACTAAGGCTATGAGAGACGCCGTAGTGGAGGGCTCCGGAACTTTCGACCACCTGGGGTTCTTTTACGTGCACTGACATCGCACAGTACACGGGCCTCAAGAATTTCTCCTCCAGAGAAAGTGGATTGTAGCTTGAAATTGGTAGTTGCGCCCCCAGGCTCTCTGTAGCAGATTAAGTTATTTAAATAGTGCGTTTTCGCTTCATTAAGAAGACTTAACGCAAGTAAAAGTTTGATGTTAGGCCGGTACGGAAACCTTCACAGTATTTCTTCGAGGTTTGCCTCCAGAAGAGACGTATTTTCACGGCTGAATGCACGTTTTATACCCAAAGTAGCGAAGCCAAATAAAAAACGTTGTCTTGCCGGCAATCCTACGCCTCTGCACGGTGGATGAAGCGTGCTACGGAGGATTTCTCTCAAGTTGTATTAAAAGAGGGAGAGAGAAACTGAAAGACGGAAAGGCAAGGAGATCAACCAGGCGATGCCTTGTAGGCTACCCTACACGTGGGGAGGTGAAAAAAGGAAAAAGAGCGGCAACGAATTCCGTTTCTCAAGTGTCCATCGACCACTATGACAAGGGGACAGAGGGCACGCACTTGATCATAAAGTTTACCGACGGGAACACAACCTCGAGTCCTTTAGGAACCTCAGGAGCGCGTTCCTTTGTGGGGAAGGTTGTGTCCAATGCCCTAGAATCTTGTACTCTGTTAGAGGACTCGAGTCGAAGCGGCGGAGAGTTGTATCAATAAATGCTGTGAACATGACGCGTGAGCACACCGCCACTTGACAATTTATAAACTATGGAGCCGTTTTCTTAATCTGAAGAAAAGAAAGTAAGATCAAATTATTTCAATTAAAGCAGCTGAATTGGACACGTTAAGCTGGTTCTACAACTTTTGCATTCAAAAGTTCTCCGCAAATGTTTAGTTCTAAAAAGAAACTTGGTTAATTAGCAAATTAGCATCGTTACAAAACTATGCTCACGGGGTCAAGACGACGGGCTGTAATAGTCTAGTAGTCAAATGTTCGTTTAACATGCGGTGGTCTCTTTTAATGCTGTGCAGAAGATAGCAGAAATACCCTGCAGAGGAACTCTTCAGCCCCTAAACCAATCGACCCAACTTGATTACGCGTAGACTCTATTAAAAGAATTCAATTCTGCTACGGCTGACTCAAGGAAAACCCCATAAAATATATTTTTTATACCAGAATTTGTCCTGAGAGCAGTCAGGAGAAAAAAAAAATATCTTACATCGAAAGATGTGCGGAGGCCAACATGGTCACGTAGTTTGAAAGACAGTGTAGCGTCATCGCCTTTCCTCTGTCGGAGAGAACGAAAGAAGGAAACGTTTCCTGGTGAGAATAGGTCATGAAGACGAGAATACGCTTATGACACAGAAGAACTGCATCGATCGTCTCTCCTCAACCTCTTGAATATACTTTTCGCTACCCTCCGCTGGAATTACAATTTTCAGAGGCAGCTTAAACTACAAATCTCCCATCCTAAAGGTTAATTTAATGGGTCTAAAACTGCACATCTTTTCTGTACATGCAGCAACCGCAGTAGCGGATAGGCTGATGAGAGCACTGACAGTGAAAAGTGACAGGAGTTAAGTGCAGTGCGATCTAAGCCTTTGATAAAATTGTAGGCTCTGAAACTTTGCTAAGAATAATTTAGACGTAAATTTTTTTTCCACTAAACTTTATTCAACATTCAGAATACACGTTCTTGCAAACGTTCTGAGGTTTTCGAAGCCTTGTGCTTGCAGCTTTATTCCTCTTGCAGCAATTACAAGCGCGGCAACTGAAATTTCCTTGGCTATCTCCACTTTCAATCACACCTGACATTTGATCCAGCAGTTCTTTTTATAAGAATGTGACTGCCTTGTTTCTTAAGTTTGCCATGCGCACCCTTCTGTCATTTATATTTATTATTTCTTCACAAAACCAATAAATTACAAACCTTAAACTTATTATTATCCTGCTACGCCCTTATTATCTGAATTAGGCCGGCTGAACGCTGCGAAAATTGGCTTCCTCCTTCAGCTTTGGCGGTTATGATGGCCCATAAATGAGCTGGTCATGAAAACAACTACGAAAAAAGTGCATGTGAAGAGAGTACAAAAAACAGCCCCTTACATTTCTCAATCAAAGAGCCGAACATACTGTCACGCGGTTCTGACTATACGGCTGCTGTCGTTCATGTGATGACGCGGACAGACTCTGCTTTCACTCCTCTGACATCACCTAATTCTAACACTAAAAACTTCTAAAATAGCAATGAGCTTTTGTTCTTATCCCATGCAACAGTGACGTCGGCACAATTCCTTCCACTTACTGTGATGACAGTCTGCACTGCCTCGCAACGTGCCGCCCGCATTGTCAAGATACCGGCTACAAAGTTTGCGATGATTTGTCCCAGCAGACAAGCTCGACACAGAGAGCACACGTTATACGTGCTTTCGCCGTTTCTTCAGGAAAAGAGCACAGTGAAAAAGCAAATATGGTTTATGGTCGGTTAACGTCCCAAAGCAACTCAGGCTATGAGGGACGCCGTAGTGGAGGGCTCCGGAAATTTCAACCACCTGGGGTTCTTTAACGTGCACTGACATCGCACAGTACACGGGGCTCTAGAATTTCGCCTCGATCGGAATTCAGCCGCCGCGGCCGGGATCGAACCACCATAACCACTGAACCACCGCGGCGGCACAAGCAAATATAATTCCGCAGACTCCTGATGCCCTAACGTCCCACTCTGTTCAGTCTTTCCACCGAGACGACCAGAGCCGAATCGATAGCGTTATTTCATACTAATATATAACATAAGTACCTCCCACACGCAAGCAATTAGGAGCACGCATCCTCCTGTATGACTTTGAAAGAAAAGCTTAATATTCGCTTGGATATGACCAATGAAAAGTGTGTATACGCGCTACCACGCATGAACAAGAAGTGCATGAACTAAGTACCAGCAGCAAGAAACCAAGCGGCTGCAGCGAGAACGTTTATAAAGAACAACGCCTTTTCGAAAGCGGGAATGAACGTGACATCGTTGTGACACCCGCTGGTAACATAGCTGCGGTTTCTATTGCGCGACGATCTCGTTTACGGATATTATGAGTAACAGTTGCAAAGGATGATAGGTTTCCAAAGCGGCTTCAGGTTCTCAACTTCCCTTCGATGGATTCTGCCCTGCCCTGTGAGAGATTGCATCTGCCACGAGAGAAAGGCAGTCTCTTTCACAGTTTGAGCATCTAATCTGCCTACACGTCGAAGATGCGTCACAAACTATGTTGCGCTGCACCACTTATGTCCGTCATCGTTGCCGTAGTTGGTGACATTCACAATTTCGCTCACTGTTCTAGTGTTTTTGTTATGAATGCCACAGTTATGGGCAGCCTGAGGAGCTGGAATGAGACACTTGATTGTGTCATTCTCTTTACGTTCCCTGAGCTACAGAACACAACAGACGAGTGATGGCAAAGCTACTATTAACGGGACAGCGCTAGAGCGGACGTTTGGAGGAGAAGCCATGCCCGTTGTCACATTAATTCAGGATTGGTTGAGAGAGTTGTGAAGTCACAAGTTGAGCTGTGGAATGAAAATGTTTGAAACTCGAGTTAAATTCAGACTATGAGGTCGTAGGATATATGAAATAGCTCAAAATAAAATTAGGTTGATTAGTTGGGAATCCTAGCCGCGAATCAGAGAAGCTTCCCCTAAGCCACTAAGGCGCTTTTGTTGGATTTGGCTCAAGGGAGCTCTTGTGCGTCTTGTGGTGTATCTCATGGACCATCATGCCTACTGATGTATGCTAATGAGTATGTGTAATAAGAAATAGGTGTTAATTTTAATAAAGATATAAATAATCATTAACACTGTCGCTTCCTACGCTTAAGCCGGACGTTAAGTATCGCCCTAATTTTTTGTAACTAGTACAGAGCGCTGATCATCACCGGCAGTTGGAGGATTTATCTCTTTCTTTGGCACAGGAGTAGCAGTTGAACACATTCTCAGTTTGAAGCGAATGCCACCAGCCAATTAGCGCGTCCACAACCAGTAACCTGGCATTGCCAGCTTTATTTAGGAGGAAATGCGGAGCCTTTTTATAAACTCGTGGAAATCGCTCAGCGTGAGCAACACCTGTTTACAAATGCATTTGGAATCTAGCAAAACAGGGAGGTATGAAGTTTACGGGAGATAGGCTATAACTACGTTCTACCTGATCTGGATCAAGGCGCGCCGAGAAACTTCGGTGAATTTCAAAAAAAAAAGTTTCCCATTTCTTTGACGAAGCATATGTACTATGACTCTGGTTGCACGTCTGCCATATTCTATTTGCCGTGAGGGCAGCCTGGAGAACTATTGAAACCACGAACATTGAAGAACTCAATTACGAAGAAGAATAATGGGACAAATTTTTTAGTTATATTTTGTTGTCATGCTCATAAAATGTACTTACTTCGAACCGCTCTAGAGCATCCATTCTCCGCTTTTCTTCACGAGACAACCGTTTACCCTTGTCATTTCTTAAGCACTGACGGCGTCTTTTGAAACGTTTTTGGGTTTCCTTTGACCACTCGTACTTTCCTTTCAGGTAAGGCCACCCATGCCCTGGTAAAGCAAAAACCGCAAGTTCATGTATTATCGCGAACAATTTTTTGCGGCATGCGTGTTCTCGGAAAAAATGTTTTAGCTCTACCTCGAAATCCACTCTCGTGGTACTGTTGCCAACCAAAAGAGCATGCACGAAAAGAGCATGCATATCTTAGAGCAATGCCTGCACTAGATTATGTCAGCGCTTTGAAAGAAGTTATGTTCCGCTCGAAACATCAAAGGCTCATATTCTTGAATGCATGTGAAAAGAGTATAGGTCAGGTTAATCTTCAAGAATCTTTGTCCGCTGCTTGAGTATATGCCGCTGTTATTAGAGGTAGCAGATATCACTTTACTAGACAGCACAGAGGTCCTGAAGAATTATTGCGTTAGATTACTCTTATCCGTTTCCGCACTACGGGCATTGCAGAGTTTACGTCATGCTGTAATCTCTAAAACAAACCTAAAATACTTCACTTTTGCGCGTTTCCTAAATTATAGATAGGGAATAATGATCCGTGAGCATTTCTAATAAAAGTTTGTTAAGCTTTTAACGTAGTTAAGCCGGGCAGAAATGCGAATGCCCGTGTTTAGCATGGTTGGCTGACTGTTTTGTTTGGCTGGGCCATCGGCACGTTTGGTGACTATTATTTCGGCAGTAGTAAATGGTGCTTTATTGAGACGTGGGATACGCCGGCGACGAAGTCTCTTGCAGAAGTAATCGATGAAGCAGATGGGAGAGAGGGAGGGTCACAAGACGCAGTTGTTGTTGTAGCCTTTAGCGTTTAGCTAGCCGCCTCAAGATCTTCCTCTTCGTTAGCGTCAATGCATGATCAGTTTCATCATTCCATTAGTTGATGAAGACGACGACGTGCGATGCACAGCGCGAGAGCCCTTGGCCAATCTCTCGCCGTGGGTATGTGCCATTAAGCCTGAGGACATCATCATCATCATCATCTGTTGCAGTTTAACACGAGCCGTGATCGGCTACGGCGAAAGCTTAGTGCTCTGGTGCAGCCGCCAAAAAAGCTGGCCAGTTCGCGCCGCGGCGGGTTCGAATGACAGTCGTGGCAGTACTTGTTACATTTATTTACTGATGGTTTGGGCAAGGTCACCCTCAAGATCAAGCGTCACAAAAACTGGGCAAGCCGGTTTTACCCGATTAAGTGCTTTCTCATTAAAACCACAGATACACTTAACCCTATTTCATCCTGCATTGCCATACTCACAGAGTTTCCAAGTTCCTCAAAATATGGCGTATTCATGCCCCTTGCTTCCGACAATTTCTCCTAAATATAATTTACACTACCAGGTCTAAGCAGCAGTGCTGACGTATCAGTGTCAAGATTAGTTGCTTCAGCGACTCACATATGAGTACCAGTTGTCATAGTATTCTACAGCTTTGGCTTGATTGCCGTTATTTTTATTTCTGGAACTTCTGCCACATTTCGTTAACATTTTCGACAGAAGTCTTTGTATAGAAATGGTTCTGGTTCGATTTACTCTGCAGCGTTCACAGGTCCTTCCTTCCACAGTGTTGTTGCCCTCAGGGCGGCATAAATGAATTGTCATTATCATCATCTTCATCTCGACTACGTCCACTGCAGGGCAAAAGCCTCTCCCATGTCTCTCCCATTAACCCTGTCCTTTGCCAGCTGCGGTCATTGTATCCCCGCTACCTTCTCAATCTCATCCGCCGACCTAACTTTCTACCGCCCCCCGCTACGCTTGCCTTCTCTTGGAATCCACTCCGTTACCCTTAAGGACCAGCGGTTATCTTGCCTTCGCATTATATGCCCGGCCCAAGCCCATTTCTTCCTCTTGATTTCAACTAGGCTGTCATTAAATCGTGTTTGTTCCCTCACCCACTCTGCCCGCTTCTTGTATCTTAACGTTACATCTACCATTTTTCTTTCTATAGCTCACTGCGTTGTCCATCTTTTAAGCTGAACCGTTGTCATTAGCCTCCACGTCTTTGTGGAATAGGTGAGCACAGGCCAGATACGGCTGTTGTATAGTTTTCTTTTGAAGGATATTGGTAAACTTTCATTCATCATCTGAGAGAACCTGCCATATACACTCCAACTCATTATTATTCGTCTAGTTATTTCCCTATCACGATCCGGGTCAGCGTCAATAGCTACCCTAAGTAGGCGCATTCTCTTACCACTTCCAGCCCCTCGGTACCAATGGCGAAGTGCTGTTACCTTGCGAGCCTATTGAACATTCCTTTATGATTCTTGCACCTTAAGTTTTAGCCCCACCGTTCAGCTCTGCATGTCGAACTCATTGATCATGCTTTCCAGTTCATCTACTGAGTGACTTAGCAAGGCAGTGTCTACTACGAATCGCAGATTTCTAAGATAATCTTCATTAACTCGTATCCCCAACTGTTCCCAATCCACGCCTCGGAACAGCTCCAGTAAAAAGGCGGTCAATAAGATTGGTGAGATCGTGTCGCCCTGGCTGACACACTTTCTTATTCGAAAGCTATTTCTCACTTAATGGAGGAGCATGGTAGCCGCGTAATAGTTATAGATACCTTCCGTTATTTTTTTTATAATACTCATCTTACACATTGATTTCGCAATGTCTGCGTGACCTTTGATGTTTCCACTGAGTCTAATGCTTTATCGAGGTAAATGAAGCTTATATATTGCCGCCAGGTGTCCCCGGGCGGCGCCTAGAGGACGAAGAAGTGAGGGACTCGCGTGCTCTCGCAGCTGGGACTCTTTTGACCCTTTTGCGCTGCAGGATACCGCGGCTAAATCTTTATTTACGCCGATCGGGGCTTTCGATATCCAACCTTTGTGAGTCTTGTGGCGAAATTGAGTCTCTAGAACATTTTTTCCTCTCCTGCCGGCGGCTTGCTGCTCTCCGTAGAATTTACTTGGAGATCCCCTTCGCTCGGCTTGGGCTTCCGCTATCTATTCCGAATCTCTTATCCTTCGGGGCAAGCGCCAAGGGATATGTCCTGAAACCAGTGTTCGATTCTATTCACGATTATATAACTTCATCTGGTAGATTCCTCTGCTAGAATGTGAATTCACAACTTTTCTTTCTCCATATTTTTTGTTTTGTGCAAATTCTAGCTCTGCGTCCCAAAATTTTAAATTTAAATATACTCCATTCCCTGTACATGAGTGCGTTTGTATCCGCTATGCACCCTGGCCAATCCCCCGCCGTGGGAATGTGCCATTCAGCCCGAGGACATCATCATCATCACTCTGCTTCTCTGTTGGCGGCCTGTGCCTAGCCCTTTTAATTAAGGACCCATCTGTGACATTTGCGGCGGAGTGCGCTGGATAAATCTCCCTGGAATATGTCGCACACCCCTCCTAACAACGAGGACCCCAGACCTCTCCCTGTCGACACGCCAGTGCATCGGGTCAGTCGCGGAAATATAGGACTATCCCCTAAGCATGGGCTGTTGGAGACTACCTCGGCACCTGGCCGGCTGCCTCCTGAGCTCAGGCCATTTGACACTACCTCGGCGTCTGCCCCTCAACCAGTCATGCAAGGCGCCGCGTACTACATCCTCCACAACCCACGGCTACCAAAATCCTTTCACGGGACTCAGCGGGAGGACGTGGAAGATTGGCTCCTCCAGTTTGAACGTGTCGCAGCATTTAACCAGTGAGATGACGCCGCCAAACTGAGGAACGTTTTCTTCAGCTTGGAGGACGGTGCTCATACGTGGTACGAAAACCGTGAGGACGCTCTTTTGTCATAGCATGAGTTCCGACGTCAATTGCTCGCCACGTATGTCAGCGCTGATCGTCGGGAGCAAGCTGAACGCGCCCTGCAGTGCCGCATGCAGATGCCCAACAAAATGGTTACCATGTATGTCGGAGACATGACGCGTCTCTTCTGACGGGCTGACCCAGCCACGTCGGAAGCCAAAAAGCTGCGCCACCTAATGCGTGGTGTGAAAGAACAGCTTTTCGCCGGCCTCGTGCGCAGCCCCCCAAGCACTGTTTCTGAGTTTCTAGCAGAGGCTGTCACGATGGAGCACGTCCTCCGGCAGCGTTCCACCGTGTACGACCGGCCAGTCCTTGCTGCTTCTGTTACGGAGTCTCTCCCGGCGTTCAACAACAATACCGACTTCCTCCGTGACATGATCCGCACTGTCGTCCTTGAGGAGCTGCAGAAGATCTGTGGTACGTCGCAGCCCACGGCCAGCTCTCTTATGGACGTTATCCGCGAAGAGGTGCAGCAAGCTATCAGGCCTCAGTTACTACGCGGCGAACCACAGCCAGTAAAGCCAGATTACTACCGCCCGACGTACGCTGAAGCTCTGCGACGCCCTTTTTTCCGAATCCAGCGGCATTTACACAGCCTATCAAGACGGACAGTATACTGCCGCCCGACGTATGCTGACGCTTTACGACGCCCTGCCCCAAATGCGACGGCGTTTGTTCCAACCCATCACGACGTCCCTCCGTGCAGCCAGTGCAGCATATCCCGAGTGACCGACGATCCCTGCACAGAGCGGACGTCTGGCGTGGCCCTGACCGACGACGTTTGTGCTGCATTGTGGGGAGCCCGGTCACCTGTTCCGGCGGTGCTCATATCGTGAACTTGGCCTGCAGGGTTTTTCTTCCGATGCGCCAAGACCCCGATTTGGCCAACGGCCCCCTGCGATTGAAGAGTACGCGACGCAGCAACCCCTGTGGTCCATGGCGCGCGCCGTCATTCCGATCACCGTCCCCTCGCCGGTCATCATTTTCACCAAATCCGCAAAACTTTTCGCGAGCGACAGCGGACCGCTCGCCCAGTCCTCGCCGGGAAAACTGAAGACAGCGACCTCCGGGGGCGTGGTCACTGGATATCGATGCTGTAAGGACCCCCTGACGACGCCGACATCCGATGATAGAGCTTTGTCGACGTCGACAACAGCAGCTAAACTAAAGCAGCGATTCTCACTCGACATAGCCGTGCTTCTCGACGGTCACAGCATTAGCGCGTTGGTGGACACAGGAGCTGAGTTTTCAATTATTAGCGGCAAATTGGCAGCGCTTCTGAAGAAAGTTACGACTCCCTGCTCTGGCGTGCAGATCCGGACGGCGGGGGGGGGGGGCCATATCATTACTCCACTTGGACAGTGCAAGGCTAGGGTCCAGATCACCGACTCGACGTTCATAGTTTGCTGCCTGGTGCTCCGCAACTGTTCTTGTGACCTGATTTCCTCCGTGAGAATGGTGCCATTATCGGCCTGCGAAACAGAACGGTTACGTTTTCTACAGCGAAAGCCGACGACGCCTCCGGCGTTCGCCAAAGCAGCTTCGCCCTTGGTATTTGCACTGAGACTGTTTTGATCCCGCCGCGCGCCAGTGTTTTTGCAAGCGTTGAATGCGATGATGGGCTACGTGATGGACCTGCAGTCGCCGAGGGCAACCTTTCCCTGCGGTTGACACACGGCATTTGCTCGGCCCGAAGCCTTGTCCACATCCATAACGGTCGGTCGGAGCTCCTAATTACTAATTTTACGAACGAAACACGTCGCCTTTTCCGAGCTACTACTATCGCGTGGGCTGACCAATTCGCCGACGTTACTGAGTGCTTTGCGTCCGAGGCCATGGTACATCCGGACACGTGCCTGGATCGCATCGATATTAGCTCCGGGCTCTCAGCGACTCAACAGCTCGACCTACGTGCCCTCCTGCTCCAATACAGAACCTGCTTCGCATCCTCCTCGAAAGTGCGGCAGACGGCGATCACGAAGCATCGAATGATCACTTCCGATGACGCTCGCCCCATAAGACAGCAGCCGTACCGCATTTCCCCGAAGGAACGCGGTTCAAACGTAGGTAAAGGAGATGCTTACAGACGGCATTATTCAGCCTTCTAAGAGCCCGTGGTCGTCGCCTGTTGTTCTGGTAAAGAAGATGAATGGGACACAGTGTTTTCGCATTGATTACCGTAAGCTGAACGCCGTAACAAAAAAGGACGTTTATCCGCTTCCTCCCATCGACGACTCACTAGACAGACTTCGCCGCGCCAAGTATTTCGTCGATCGACCTAAAGAGCGGATATTGGCAGGTTGAGATTGATGAACGAGACCGCGAAAAAACTGCTTTCATCACAACCGACGGCCTAATGAATTTAAGGAGTTGGCCTTCGGCCTTTGCTCAGCGCCGGCGACGTTTCAGCGCATGATGGACACTGTCCTGGCTGGCCTCAAATGGCAAACCTGTCTAGTTTACTTAGATGATATGGTGGCGTTTTCAGTAACCTTCGACCAGCACCTTGAACGCCTTCGGACTGTGCTGGATGCCCTGCGATCGGCCGACTTGACCTTTAAACCTGAGAAGTGCCACTTTGGTAACAAAGAGCTCAAGTTTCTCGGCCATGTTATGAGCGCCGACGGTGTAAGACCCGATCCTGTGAAAACTTCCGCTGTAGCCGTCTTTCCCCGTCCAGCAGCGGCACCGACGAGCGAGCAGCATCTCAAGCCACATCTTCAATCAATCAATCAATCAACTTTTTATTCAGCATTTATTCATTGTGATCTTGCAGATACAGAGCTGCATTGACTGTTCGGGCACATGCGCATCGCTGGTGATCAAGAACGACGCCTATCAGCCTGGAAGCTGCCTTCCTACGCCGCTAAGACCAACACCGAGCGCTGACATCGACGGAAGGCTACAAATACAGCGAGACTGGACTGGCCGATCGCATTGGCAGCAGCGGCACCGACGAGCGAGCAGCATCTCAAGCCACATCTTCATTGTGATCTTGCAGATACAGAGCTGCATTGACTGTTCGGGCACATGCGCATCGCTGGTGATCAAGAACGACGCCTATCACCCTGGAAGCTGCCTTCCTACGCCGCTAAGACCAACACCGAGCGCTGACATCGACGGAAGGCTACAAATACAGCGAGACTGGACTGGCCGATCGCATTGGCAGCAGCGGCACCGACGAGCGAGCAGCATCTCAAGCCACATCTTCATTGTGATCTTGCAGGTTAGTGGAAGTCAGGTCCACATATCAATGTTTTAGGTATCATTTCAATCGCTGCTGCTGCTGCCAAGGTGTGACGTTTTGTGACAATGCCCCCACATTTGCAGTGCTCTGTGTGTTCCGTAGATTGCACTTCGTCAGGTGGCACTATTGACTGCAGTGAGTGTGGTCACAGATACCACACTGGGAAATGCGCCGGAATTACCGATGCTGCGCTCTAAACAAAGGGAGATGAATACCGTAAAGCCTGGCGCTGCATCTTCTGTAGGCGCTCGAAAGCACGCACGCCGGCTACGCAGGATGCAAAACTCGCCAGTGATGATAGCGTGGATCTGAGGATCTGGATGATGGCAATTAGTGATAAGCTTGACCAGCTGCTGCCTCTTAAAGAAACGATTGACGGTATCGAAGACTCATTGCAGCTGTTAAGCGACCAGTACGATGATTTGCTTTCACGCACAGAGCGGAACGAGCGCGAGGTGAAAGAACTAAGGAAGAGTGTGGAAAAGGTCTAAACACAGAATGATGATGTCGCTCAACTGAAAGATGACATTGATGACCTTGAATGGAGGAGCCGCCGCCTCAACCTAGAATTTCATGGTGTCCAAGAAACTGATAAAGAAAACCTGTTGGATAAGATAAATGCACTGACTGCCCAAATTAAACTTCCTACACTCTCAGAGAATGATGTAGTGGCAGTTCACCGTCTGCCAGCAAAAAAGGATAAGATCCCAGGCATAATTTGTCGTTTCGCAAAGCAAGCTGACAGGGACGCGTGGTGGCAAAACAGAAAGAAACTGCAAGAAGCAGACGGAAATATCTTCGTGCTAGAAAACCTAACGAAAAGAACCCGTGCACTGTTGTTCGAAGCTAAGAACTGGGCAAAAGTTAAGAAATACAAATACGTGTGGCATAGCAATGGCCGAATTCTGGTACGAAAGGCTGATGGACTGAATGCCGAATTGGTATCGAGCGTTGGCGACCTGGAGAAGCTTGCCTAAAGGCGGATGACCCATGGATATGGCGTCCTACGTTTTGCCGCACGACTTCCAGAAACACATAGGGAAACCGTTTTTGCAGTCATTCAAATGCTTTCATCTGAACATAAGATCAATCAAATATAAAAAATTATTTCTGGATTTACTTCTTGATGAGCGAAATGAGTCTCTAGATTGTGTATTGCTAACTGAGACTTCGTCAACGGACAGCACCGACGTTTATAGACTTGCTGGGTATGAATCTTGTTACTTAAATCGCTCCTCTGGAAGGGGTGGCGGAATTTGCATTTTGATAAACAAAATGTACGAATATGAACTGCTTGAAAATTTTTCCATCGTTACAGATGATTATGAAATTGTGTCTGTTCTTGTTCACAACAATTTGTTGGTAGTTTGTTACCGTCCTCCACATGGAAAGATGGCGCCTTTCTTTGACTACTTAGAAACGCTGTTCTCCTTTGTTGATATTAATCGTTATAGTATTATATTTGGTGGTGATATTAACATAAATATGATGAATGCTTATTTGCAAACTAACTTTTCTGTTTTGTTGAACACGCATGGTATTAGGAACACTATTGATATGCCGACGAGAGTGACAGAAAGTTCGTCCTCATTAATTGATGTGTTCCTTACTAATATTGACGCATGTAGAATCAAAGCGGGTGTACTTACGTCAGATCTCAGTGATCACTTGCCTATATTTTTGTGCGCCAAAAGTCAGTTCAGCAAAAATAAAGCACGACATACATATTTCGTTCAACATATGACACACTGCAACCTTTGCAAGTTTTATAGCAAAGTTTCAAGCACTTCGTGGTATCAAGTTTTTGGTAGCGAAAATGCGAACGTTGCTTATGACACATTCATGAAAATACTGAAACCAATCTATGAGGAGAGTTTCCCTTTAGTAGCAAGGAAGAACGGTAGAAAAATCCGAAAACCATGGGTTAACGCAGAACTTTCCGCGAGGATTAGAAAAAAGAATAACTTGTACCACCAATTTGTCAAAAGCAAAGACAAAAAATACTACTAGAATTTAAAGCTTTCCGTAATCGTCTAGATAAAGATATAAAAAAAGCCAGACGTGAATATTTAGACAATGTATTTATGCCTGCAGCAGGACAAATGGATGCAGTTTGGCGTAGACTGAACTCGATGCTAAATTACAAGATAGGAACTGAAAAAGTTGTAGATAAAAAGACAAGATGCTGAGTTAACAGGAGAAACCCTCGCGAACGCATTCAACCAACATTTTGTTCAAGGTAACACCGCCATTTGCTCCAATGACCGAGCAAACTTTCCGCGTAATGATAACTCGGTGTTTCTGACTCCAGTAAGTGAAACAGAAACTGCAAGCATAATTCTGAATTTAAGAATTAGCAGTGCCAGAGACGTAGATGGAATTCAGGTAAAACCAATCAAACACGTTGCACATTTTCTTGCTTCATGCTTAATGCATGTACTTAATTTATGCTTTCAGCAGGCCATATTTCCGCCCAAAATGCAGGTCGCTCGAGTAAGCGTGCTATATAAGAAAGGTGACAAAAATGATATGGGAAATTATCGGCCCATATCGATTCTCTCGGTCTTTTCCAAAGTCTTTGAAAAAGCTATTTTAAACCGATTGACAGCATTTCAAGAAAAACACAAATTGCTAGCTAGTAGCCAGTTCGGTTTCCGCAAAGGATTTAGCACTGAACTTGCCCTCTTAATTGACGCAGAAAGAACACATTTTAAGTGGTTTGGAGAAAGGTAAGCTAGTCTTGGGCCTTTACGTTGACTTCTCGAAAGCATTCGACACTATCAGCCACGCAATACTTATTAGGAAGTTAGAACATTATGGCATTCGCGGAAAGGCCGGTGTTCTTATGGAATCTTACCTTAAACATCGTACCCAAATTGTAGCCATTGGTGATTCTTTATCAGATGCACTTCATGTTTCCCAGGGTGTGCCGCAAGGCAGCATTCTGGGCCCCTTTTTGTTCAATTTGTACGTGAACGATGTTTACGGTATCGCTCCATCCGCTACTTTTGTGAATTATGCGGATGATACAAGCGTGTTTTTCACAGGAGAATCAAGTGATCACCTAATAGCTGCAGCAAATGTAGCGCTTGCTAAGCTTGATGAATGGACCCAAAAAATAGCTTGAAGATTAATGCTGATAAAACTAAAGCAGTTTTGTATCATACTAGGAACAAAAACATAGACACACAAAACACAATTACACTACGGTCAACTCCTGTAGAGATTGTGTCTAGTTTTAAAACTCTGGGTGTCATTTTTCAGAACACAATGTCATGGGATGCCCACATAGATTATATTACAAAAAAACTATCACAAATAGTAGGCATTGTTTCGCGAAATCGCCATGCATTCCCTCGCCACATTCTGATGCTGATTTATAATGGTCTTTTCTCCCCTAGACTTAATTATTGTCACTTGGTATGGGCATCGACTACTAAATCTAATATAGACAGAGTGCTCATTCTCCAAAAAAAGTTTTTAAGAGCTGTCGAAAACGTACCTATGCACTTCCACACACATGAATTATTTAAAAAATACAATGTAATTCCAGTAACAAAATCCTATGACTACCGGCTTTCCAAGTTGTTCAAACAAGAAACTAACGTAACAATTGTACTATTCAGAACATAGCTCAGCTAGAAAATAATGTAGATTCATACCAGACGCGTCATTTTGAACCATGGAAGGTTAACACAAGTAGAACTACATGCGGTCTACAAATGCTGCAAAACAAGTTACCCCGATTACTAAACAGTTTGCAAGCTAAAAATATCCAACTCGACAATATAACTTTCAAAGCACTGCGCGATGTTTTCAAAACGAAGTAAAACGAGATTTTGTGTCTATAATATTCCCCCATGAATGTATTAAAAATGTGAGTACGTGTTACACTGAAATGTGGTAACAGTATATATGTTTTAGCGTTTTTCTTGTAATATGCTGTTTTTTCACTTTTTTTTCTTTACATGTTGTGATAAAATATGCTGTGTATAAACTTTTTTTACGACATTCCGCCAACTGCCAATGAAAGGGGGCCTGCGGCCCTGTCAAGCTGGTTTCTGGCAGCTTTTTTCTGCAGGCTTCCTGCATCATGTAATGTGATGTGAATAAACTTCTTCTTCTTCTTCTTCTTCTTCTACTACAAAGAAAGTGCTCAAGCGCTTCTCGGGTTTGTGCGTCTACTACCGCCGTTTCATCGCAGACTTCTCGAACATCGCTGAACCACTGACCCGTTTAACGCGTGAAGATACACTGTTCGTCTGGACTGCCGCGCAACAGGCTGCTTTCACAGAGCTGCGACGACGGCTGCACACTACCCCTGTGCTTGTTCAATTTGATGAGGGGGCTGCTACCGAGATACACACCGACGCTAGCAATATTGGGCTTGGTGCCGTCCTCGTTAAACATCAGGAAGGCGTGGAACGTGTGATTGCGTATGCGAGTCGCACACTCTCGCGGACCGAAATAACTACTCCACCTCAGAAAAGCAGTGCCTCGCTGTCATCTGGGCCACGATGAAATTTCGGCCTTATATCTACGGTCGCCATTTCAAAGTTGTCACAGACGACGAATCCTTGTGCTGGCTGACCAGTCTCCGGGACCCATCAGGCCGCCTAGCACACTGGAGCCTTCGCCTTCAGGAATTTGATTATACAATTGTCTATAAATCCGGACGTAAACACGAAGATGCAGATAAACTCTCACGCGCACCCGTCGAGCAAGCTGATGACTGCACAGAGGATGACAATCATTTCCTAGGCGTGATCAGCAGTTCGGACTTGGTGGCAAGGCAGCGTGCTGACGCTGACCTGCGGCCTGTCATGGATCACCTAGAGGGCCATGCTTCCAACGTACCTCGACCCTTTTCCCGCCACTTGTCCTCTTTTTGCATTTGCAATGGCGTACTCTACAAGAAAACCTCAAGCAACGGTGACCGGACCTACCTTCTAGTGGTGCCATCAGACCTCCGCGACGACATCCTTTCCGCGTGTCACGATGAGCCCACCTCTGTCCACTTGGGATTTGCACGCACGCTCGCTCGAGTGCTTCAGGTCTATTATTGGCCTAAACTTTCAGCGATCATCCACCGCTACGTCAGAGGTTGCCGAGAATGCCAGCGTCGTAAGTCGCCGCCGCTAAAGCCAGCAGGTTTCCTCCATCCAGTTGATCCAGCTAACGCACCTTTTGACCAAGTCGGCATTGATCGCCAGGGCCCGTGTCTGTATCATCTTCTGGCAATAAGTGGATCATAGTTGCGACTGATTATTTGACGCGCTATGCGGAAACTAAGGCGTGGCCGCGCAGTACATCCTCTGAAATCGCGCATTTCTTCATACATCACATCGTTTTACGACACGGCGCCCCGTCTTCCGTAATCACCGATAGGGGCACTGCGTTTACAGCGCAGCTCCTGCACGAGGTGTTCCAGCTGAGACACGCGACCCACCGCAAGACTACTGCATACCACCCGCAGTCAAACGGGCTCACGGAGCGCCTCAACAAAACCTTAGCCGACATGCTCGCAATGTACCTCGACGTAAAGCACAGGACCTGTGAGGAGATCCTCCCATACGTGACGTTTGTCTATAACACGGCGATTCATAAACGACTCGGTTTACGCCGTTTCGCCTCGTCTACGGGCGTGACGTGCAAACAATGCTCGACGCCCATGCTTCCGTGCACCCCTGCCGACCAAGCACTCACGTCAGACGCCGAGGAGTTTACCCAGCACGCAGAGGAAGCCCGGCAACTGGCTCGTATGCACATCCGACGGCAGCAGGCCACGGATGCACAACGCTACAACCAACGACATCGACATATAGAGTACCACCCCGACGACAAAGTGTGGGTATAGACCCCATTACGTGGCCCAGGACTGTCGGAGAAGCTCCTGAGCGGCTACTTTCTACCGTACACAGGGCTGCGCCGCATCACGGATGTGACGTATGAGGTCCTCCCCGATGGCACTCTGCCTAGCTCACGCCGGCGACCTTAGCCTGAGGTCGTGCACGTACTGCGCATGAAGCCTTACTTCACGCAGTAACGGGCGTCACCTCTTCCGAGTTTTCTTTTTATTTGTGCCTGCAGCCGTTGAGCGGCACATGACTGTTTCTTCGTTCGCTTACTTCCTCCCGTTCGCTGAATGTGCTCCCACGTTTTTGCTTTCTTTTTGGGGGGAGGGAGAATAATGCCACCAGGTGTCCCCGGGCGGCGCCTATAGAGGACGAAGAAGTGAGGGACTCACGTGTTCTCGCAGCTGGGAATCTGCTTCTCTGTTTGCGGCCTATGCCTAGCCCTTTTGATTAAGGGCCCATCTGGGACAATATAGGGGTTCGTTATATTTTGCGCATTTCTCTATTGCTTCATTAATATTGTCACTATGTTCTATTGTAGAGTATCCTTTACGAAAGCCTGCCTGGTCATTTGGTTGATTGAAGTGTAAGAGTTTTGTCTTCATTCTATTTGCGATTACTTTAGTAAATTTCTTGTAAGCAACGGACAGTAAGCTGATCGGTCCGTAATCTTCAAGAACTTGTGGAAAACCTGTTTCCCTCCTTCGTTTTCGACGCGGCCGACAATCTTCACCATCGTGTGTCAGGACAGCGCCGGCTGGACGAGGATGAAATCACCCTCATGGCGGATGCGGAAGCAGAGACGGGAGCGGCAGTGCAAATGTTACGGGGAACTCCGCTGAGCCGGTGAGAGGTTCTTCGGGATCCGGCCACCGTCGTGAGCGGTTGCAGCCGCACGCTCTCGTCACCATCCGCGGCAGGCGCACGGAGATCTGTTGTGCCTTGCCGCTGGAATTCTGGTTCCAGGAAGCGAAGCGAGCGCAGCAAACGCACGCTCTCGCAGTGTTGTCGGTAACGCGTTCCAAGTAACGGCGTTACCGGTAACGCGCTAAATTTTTCGATAAATTAGTAACGTACTCGTTACCATTTCGGAACTGTAACGGGTAACGTACTTGCGTTAACATTTTCCCGTAACGTGAGGTGTCACGTTACTAGTTACTTTTTATTTCAATTGTCCCCCTCCGCCTCATTTTCAGAAAGAAAACGCCGAAAATGATGTTGCAAATAAACAAAACCTACGGGTGCTCTCGACGACCCTTGTTGCGGCTCGCATGCATGCCAGATAACACCTGCCCTTGACGACGCACTCAACTAAAAAAAAAAAAAGCACGAACACGCAATCACACACTCGTCTTCACCCCCAAACCACTCTCACACACACACAACTTTCTAAAGAGTGGACGCTTGCCGAGCCACCAATGGACCATTTGGAGAAATCTGTAAGTCAGTTTCTCCATAAGTTGTTTTCCAGCCAAAAGGTCTCGTTCCCAGGCGGCAACACTCTCGCATTCTTTGTGGAAGCAGTTCCCTCTTCTGAGCAAACTCAGGAATGTCGCCACTTCAAGATGGCCTCGAGAGAGGCGTCGAAAGAGTGCAATGGTAGAGCACAGAAAATGAGATTGCAGTCAACCGGCTGTAACACCGAAGTAGAGGAAAAAAGGAAATGGGCCTTTGTTAAATCCTGTGCCGGCAGCAGTGAGCTACTTCACACTAAACTTTCTAAAAATTTTCTGCTGAACAACACTGTCGCTCCAACTTTCTCCCGTCATAGTCGTACCCGCCTTCTCCCCTAGCCAGAACAAGGAACAACGCACTCCCACCAGCACTGTGACAAAGGACGGCCTCCCTCCTTTTCCTGCCTAGACTCTGTTGCAAGCAGAGTGCGACCATCCGGAGTTTCCATTCGCTTGAAGGATATGAGCGTGTCGTCAGGATTTGAGATCTTTTCGTTGGAAAACAAGCCTTGCAGAAAAGACGAGTTATAGGTTAAAGTTACAGCGAAGACGCACTGATTAAAATTTATGGCCACGGAGTAAAGGCAAATTAACGTGCGATACTTTTTTCGGTAACGGTAACGGTAACGCGTTACCTTTCTTTGTAGGTAACGTAGGGCGGTAACGCGTTCTTTTTTTCTTAGCGTAATGAGTAACGTATTTAGTTACTATTTTTCGGTAACGCCTACAACACTGCGCTCTCGTCACCTCCCCTAACAAACGCTCGGGGATGGCTTTGCCCCAAGGAAACGGCGCGCCCGGGAAAAGCCGGCCGCCATTGTCGGCGCGTGCAAACGTTCGCCGCCAATAACTCCGATAACTGCCTCGCATTCAAGAGGTACTTCGGTTCATATCCTGGTGCCGCGCTAAATTTCCATCGGGTTAAAAAAAACCGCCTGTCCATGGAATTCGATAACCAGGCCTGGGCTGCAGCCTGATATCGGTGACCAGAACCTACAACGCACTCCCTCGCCAGAGCAGGATCTGGCCACCCTGATGGAGTACGTGGCCTCAAACCTCTATGAACAAACCAACTAACCCTCGGCCCCTCAGTCCCCAGCGGCTGCGGAGCAACTGACCTAGGCGGTTGGCCGAGGGTTAGTTGGTTTGTACGTGGCCTCAAACTTCTATGAACAAACCAACTAACCCTCGGCCCCTCAGTCCCCAGCGGCTGCGGAGCAACTGACCTAGGCGGTGGTCAGACCTGTGACTCGGCGGAGGGTGCAAAGAATCCCTGGCTTCGGACAGGCCGCTATCGGAAACTGAATGGAAAGGTTTAATGCTAGATCCTTATGAAGTAAGGCTAGCTTAGCAGTGCTGCTCAAGGAACTAGCTGGTATTAAATGGGATGTCATAGAGCTTATGGTGTTAAGAGGACAGATAAGGCGTATATAGTACTAAAGGGCGTGCACGTATTGTGCTATCGTAGATAAGTTGACAGACAAGAACGTGGCCTTCCTCATCAATCAGAATATAGCTGGCTACATAAAAGAGTTATATATTTATAACGGGAGGGTGCAGGGTGGCGGCTATCGTAATTTGGCTTAATAAGAGGTACAAGCTGAAGGGAGTGCAGGCCTACGCGCCAAAATGCAGCCATGATGACCAAACCTTTGAAAGCTTCTATGAAGATGTGTATTTGGCAGTGAACGAAGTGAAATGAGAGTACACTGTACTGATGGGCGACTTCAATTCGAGCGCAGGCAAGAAGCAGGCCAGAGAACAGGCAGCAAGCGACTATGGCATACACTCCAGGAATATCAGGGAGAAGTTGTTATTAGTGTTCGCAGCAAGAAATAATTCACTAATCATGAATACCTTCTTCCCGAAACGAAACAGCAGGAAGTCGAGGTGGAAGAGCAAAAATGTTGAGACAAAAGCAAAAATATACTTCGTTCTCTGCGCTCATACTGGTATCGTGCTGGATGCGGAAGTTCTCTGAAAGGTGCGTTGTAAAGATCACAAAATGGTAAGGTCTAGAAATAGCGCAGACTTGAAGAGGGAACGGAAGAAGTTAGTGAAGCGGAGGCCCATTAAGGAGTTAACGGTAACAGGGAAAGTAGAGGAAATCAGAGTGTCGCTGGAGAAAACATATTCAGCTCTAACTGCTGAAGACGATCTTAATGGTCGAACAGTCAACGGTAATTTCACAGCTTTCATTACGGAGTGTGCAATAGATGTAGGTGGAAGGATGGTTCTACAGGATACCGGAAAGGTTTTTTAGATGGTGAAAGATCTAATTCAGAAACACCAAAGCATGAAAGGGTCTAACCCTACAGACAGAATATAACTGACAGAGCTATCAAAGGTAATAAATATGCGCAAAGTAGCCGACATAAGGAGGCGTAACTTGAAGAAAATCGGACATGCGCTAAATAACGGAGGTTGCCTGTAAGCGCAGAAGAGGAAACTGGGAATAGCCAAAAACCAGATCTGCTCGTTAAGAAACAAAGCCACAATGTCATTAACAATGCGGCACAAATAAATCATCAGACACTACTGCGAACACCACGAACCTTCTTCGACAAATCCACCGGCAAGCTTCTCAGCAGTCAAGCTCCCCATTGATCCAAATATATTGTACCTGAAAGCACAAATTTCAGAGTTATTAACACACCTAGTTTTTACCTATCCCCAAAACTTCTGCAGGGGCTGTTATATGAGTCGTGCTACAAATCCTTAGCGTGATCGTTTTCAAGAAATGTACGTATGCACTCACCCTGGTGCGGACAGTTTGAATATAGGATCCTGTAGTGCGCCAGCCTGCATTTCTGTAGAGAAGCATGTTATCGTTAGCACGCATAGAAGCTTCGAGATCAGCTAATATATAGGCCATACACAATATTCCAAAAAACTAAAGATACTGCTACAAAACTACAACCAAATTCCTTCATGAATCAATGCTTTACTTGAAATTGGCTGCATTGTGGATGGGTGAAACATCTAATGGCTAAAAGCACGGGAAGTGTGCATGCGGGCTCGTGCTCGTAGCGCTGGCTCCCTTCCGTGGTTTGTTAGAGAAACGGTTGAATGGAGGCAGGGAGAAGGGGATGAGGGCAGCAACAAGGTCATGAAGTGCCGAACTAAAGCAAGTGCACTATGTAATCAGTTCACCAGTGCATTGTATGAAATCGAATCCGCGTTCTGAAGTGAAATGTCCTACGAGCTTATACCGCCTTAAAGAGTAAAAACAGTCTCCTGTTGGAATTGATTTGACATTTTGCTGCAGAGTATAAGTTAAGTGCTGACTCATAAACAATCCACAGAACTCACCTAAAGATGTGTAGTGCCCAGAGTATCTCCCATCTGTTGCAAGCGAAGAGGATGACCATCTGAGGGGAGCCAAATTAGGAAGAAATTATCTCAATGCTCGGGTGATGCGACCGCAGTTTGCATAACACAAAAGCGGGCAAGGACCCAACCGTTTTCAAGCATGCACGACTAAAGCGCAATTGTGAATGCCCTAATCCTTTAAAGCGCACACGATATTATTTTAAGTTTGCAAACGTACGTAATTTCATTTATTTATATATACAGAGTGTTTCCCGTTGTCCGAGCAAAGTATAAAAATAAAGCCGGAAACTGAAGCAGGGCTAAACTAACAACATAGGTACTGCTTGCCTTCATGTTGCCGGCCTACTGTTTAGTGCGACACCTCATATAGCGGGCACTACCCACAATTATTGATTGTTTTTTTGTTTGTCCGTAGAAGGAGAGAAGGTTTCAAGGTTTATTAAAACGAAATACAAATGAGTTGTAAGTTTCATAAAAAAGTTAGTACAGTAGGAGGTCCCAAAGTGAAAACTATCTGGGGGACCTCCCATCAGGAATACATAAGGAAAGTGCATAAGTTTGGCAGAAGGGGGTGAAGATCGGATGAATACGGTAGAACATAAACGTAATTGCGTTGACACGCGGTGGAATAATAACTGTATTTATTCCACCGTTTCGACCAGCGTCTGGCCGTCGTCACTCTGACGAAAGCAAGGCTCTTTTCGAAGCGTTAGAATAAAACCGTTGGTTTTGCCTATGCGTCCGACATATACAAGGTGTCCCAGCTAAATGTAGCCAAGCTTTTAAAAAACACGGAAAGTCCTAGCCGTCTGAAACCAAATGAGGGTTGTTTAGAGTCGCGTGACCTAGTCTGGAGTATATTTTTTTTCGTTTTTTAAGGTTGAATAATTAGTTAAGCTTAATTAGCTAACATTGTAATTATTGACTGGAGAAACAAAGTGTCAATGGAAATGTTGTAGATCCCTTTGAGAAACAGCTTACTGAGACATTTGCAGCAAAGTAATGTTTACGTAAAGTAGTTTTTTTACCTACCTTTAACCATAACCCGCACAATAAGAAAAAGCTTCCACATGACAACAGTGGCACTTCAACGTCCCAAGACGCGCCTTAAAGAATAAAATCTGTTTTTTCTGAAGTCCTTTCCTCGATGAGGCTTTAGGTGCACATTGGGGCAGAGAAGTGAGCGAGCAGCTGGTGACGTGATAACTTTCTTTTAAGGCCAATAAATGAAGCTACGTAAATAGTAACTTGACGGAAACAGCCCTACTGGCGGTTTTTCGAGGCGATCTAAAACTTTTTCATTGACACGTTCTTCCTGAAGTCAATAATTTAAAAGTTAGCTAATTAAACTTAATTAACTTTGAAGAACGAAAAAAATACTCAGGACTAGGCCACGCGATTATGAGCAACCCTCAGCTGGTTTTACTGGACTAGGACACTTCGCCTTTTTTAAAAGTTTGGTTACCTTTAGCTGGGACACCCGGCATATATATATATATATATATATATATATATATATATATATATATATATATATATATATATATATATATATATATATATATATATATATATATATATGAGAGAAGCCAACAGCCACAGAAATCAAGAGGAACAGGGGATTTTTATTTATTTATTTATTTATTTCGTGCTGTTGTTCGATTCAGAATATTACTGAATATGTTATCTCTTAAAGGTAATTGATTAGAAAAGCAGAAAAAGCAACCACATGCCGCCGGTGGGATCCGAATCCACGAGCTCCGAATATATATATACATGGTCTGTTCTGAAAGTAGTAGGACTCATTTTTTTAAACAAAATTTATTCAAGAGAATAGTACAAACGATTACAATTTTTCAAGGTAGCACCCTTCCGCACCTACACGCTGCTGCTAATGAGTTCTACAGTTTTCGTACGCCTCCAGGAACGCCTGGACCGGAATGCTGTTTAACTCCCTTGTCACGGCCTGTTGAACCACCTCTACCGATCCGTGATGTTTCCCCTCGAGCGTCGATTTTATTCTCGGGAATAGAAAAAAGTCTGGCAGGGCCAAGTCGAGGCTGTAGGGGGGCTGAGACGTCTGAGAGGGCTGAGAGGTCAATCCCAACTGGGTCAAAAGGACGGGAAGAGAGAGAGGCTGCATCAGGCCGAGTGAGTGGTGAGAAGCCGGCTTGCGACGTTGACAGTCAGCGCACGAGCGCACCTATTTGCGGACGTAGGTGAACATATCGCGCCAATAATAGCGGAGACGGAGTCGCGTGTATGTTTTAAAGGCACCGGCATGAACAGACTGCGGGTCATTGCGAAACAGGGCGCAGAATGTTGACCGTAAATGGGCAGGGACGACAAGCAACCACTTCCTGCCGGCAGAGACGTATTTGCGGCCGTACAGGAGACCCTCATGAATGGCGAAGTCAGCAGCCTGGTGGCGTAGGGCACGAGGCAGGGTTTCCGCCGAGGAATTTGAGAGAAAACGTAGAAGCGAAGATATCCAGGGGTCCTTGTGTTGCTCGCTGCCCACTGCATCTGTTTAAAACGACAGCGAAGCGCAACCGACTGGCGAGTGGCAGGCAGCGTCTGGCGGCAGTGGAGAGCGGGGAAAAGCGTTGGCGTCGTTATGTTATAACACGGATATCATATTCTTGTAGGCGTAGGGCCCAGCGAGCGAGGCGGCCTGTAGGGTCTTTCAAGGTGACTGGCAAGCAGACGGAATGATGGTTCGTAACGATACCGAAAGGGCGGCCATCAACATAAGGACGAAACTTTCCGATCGCACAAACAATGGCCAAACATTCCTTTTCGGTTACTGAGTAGTTGCATTCCGGTTTTGTCAGTGCACGGCTCTCATAGGCAACGATATACTCGGGAAATCCGGGTTTACGTTGCGTAAGGACAGCACTGAGGCCTACGCCACTGGCATCGGTGTAAATTTCAGTGGGAGCCGTCGGGTCGAGGTGTCGTAAAATGGGAGTCGATTTGAGCAGTCGGCTTAAGGTGACGAAGGAGTCGTAGCAGTCACGTGACCAACCGAACAGGTCGTTGGCGCCCCAAAGAAATTTCGTAAGTGGCGCGATGATAGAGGCAAAATTCCGGACGAAACGTGGGAAGTAAGAACCCAGGCCAAGAAAGCTGCGAAGTTCCTTCAGGGTCGACGGCTTGGGGTACTCAACGACGGCACGAAGTTAAGCTGGGTCAGGAAGCACGCCTTCCTTAGAGACGACGTGGCCTAAAACTATCAGCTGGCGGGTGCCAAAGCGACACTCTTTGAGATTAAATTGGAGCCCCGTGGCAGTTAAGCATGTCAACACGTGCTCCAAGTGGTGAAGGTGCGTCTCAAAATCAGGCGCGAAGACGACAACGTCGTCTAAGTAACCAAGGCATGTTGTCCACTTCAGGCCGCGTATAATGGAGTCCATCATTCGCTCGAAAGTCGCTGGGCATTACAGAGGCCGAAAGGCATGACGGTAAATTCGTACAGGCAATTCTGGTGTAACAAAAGCCGTCTTGGCACGGTCAGCCTCCGCCACAGGGACTTGCCAATACCCCGAACGCAGGTCTAAAGGCGGAAAGAATTCTGCGCCCTGGAGGCAGTCAAGGGCGTCATCGATTCGCTGCAGTGGGTAAACGTCTTTGCGGGTGATCTTATTAAGGCGCCAATAACCGACACAAAACCATATTGTGCCATGTTTTTTCTTCACTAGAACGACAGGAGAGGACAACGGACTACTGGATGGTTGAATGACGCCTCGCTGAATCATGTCCACCTGAGAGTTGATAATCTGGCGTTCGGCCGCCGAAACTCGGTACGCGCATCGACGAAGCGCCAATTGGGCTCCGGTGCCGATCTCGTGGGTCCCAGTAGACGTGCGGCCGAGTCGGTTTTGAGCTACGTCGAAAGAAGAGCGAAACTGGTTCAGTAGGTGAAGTTGGGCGCGTTGCGATGTGGCAAGACTGGCGTCGACGGAATCAGCAAAGGCATTGTCTGTGGCAAAGGGGGAGATGCGGGCAAAGTAAGAGTATTAGTAGGAAGAGAACATGATTCGGCGCAACGTTCGGGATCGTGCAAAGAGTCGACGGGCTGAATATGGCCATGGCACTCGCCACGGAGAAATTTTCAGTGGCTTAAGAAAGGGTTCGAGATCGAGATGAGGCTGCAGCCGACTAGAACAGTGAGCACACGGCAGACCGCGACGAGAGATGAAGACGTCGCATGGTGTAAAGACGAAGGCGCCGACAGATACAGTGAGACAGGACACAGGGACAGGAACAGATGAGCATGGAGGAATCTCGAAGTCGTCAGCCTCAGACAGTTTGCCCCACGAAGATGACGTATCAGGCGAGGTACCACTGCACGGAAAAAGTTCGAGCTCGGCACGAGCGCAGTCGATGAGGGCTTCATGTTGGGAGAGAAAGTCCCAACCTAAAATTATGTCATGCGAGCATGATGAGAGAACGACAAATTCGACAGTATATAAAGAACCGTGAATGATGACCCTGGCTGTGCAGGCGGCTAAAGGCGAGATTCGCGGTGCATTAGCTGTATGAGGCGAAAATCCGGATAGCGGTGTCGTCACTTTGCGAAGTTAGCGGCGCAGTTTCTCATTCATCACAGAAACAGCAGCTCCAGTATTGACAAGCGCCAAGGCGGTGTGGCCCTCCACAGAAACGTCGAGCACATTCGCTGGAGACAAACGAGGCCTTAAAGTTCCGGCCTAATACGCAGGTCTTGCCTCGGTAACTGCGGCAACTAGTTTTCTGGCGCATAGGGGAATGAGGACGCAGTGGCGAAACAGAACGGCGCCGCGGTGATGGCGAACGGCGGCGAGAATACTGGCGGCGATCGGAGGCATCAAGCTGTTCGGCAGACGACGGACGTGGCGGGGGCTGTGGTGCCGCGTAGACATGGGTTCTGGGGTCATCCACGGGTGGTAGCACACGGCGTCGGCAGAGGCGCGCAACGTGACCAGGGACACCTCATGCATAGCAAATGGAAAGGTTGTCACTGTTTCGCCAAGGGTTGACACGAGCAGGAGGTGGTCGGGTTGGAAAGGCAGGCGGCGGCGTCGTAGGATAGAACGCGACAAACGGCTCGGCCCTTGGTCTTCGGACGGCGTCGGCGTATGTGAGCGGGGCCGCAGCAGGCGCCGGCAGATGAATAGGTGGTAGCGCTTCGGACACTTGCTCGCGAATCACAGTTTGGAGGGTCGGATCCAGGTTGGAGGGAGGCCCCTGAACGCCGTTAAGAAGTGACAGCTGTCGAGCCACCTCCTCATGCACAAAGTCTTTGATCTTGTCCAGCAGCGAGCTTTGAGAGGTTGTTACAGCTAGTCTGGAAAGCGATTCAGGGTGCACGGAAGGTGATGGCACCAGAATGCGCTGCTTGCGGAGCTCATCGTAGCTCTGACACAGGGTGAATACGTCGGCAATGGTCATAGGGTTCCGGGAGATAAGCAATATGAAATGCTTCAGTTTCGATGCCTTTCAGGACATGTTTAATCAGCTCCGCCTCGGACATAGACGAGTGTACCCTTGCACAGAGGTTGATGACGTCCTCGATATAACTGGCGAACGATTCTCCCTGCAGCTGGGTTCTCACTCGCAGGCGCTGTTCGGTGCGCAGCTTGCGTACTCCAGGGCGCCCAAAGATACCAGAAAAGGCTCGTTTGAAGGCAGACCACGTGGTAAAGTCTGCATCGTGGTTTCTGTGCCTTAGGCTGGCCATGTCCGACAAGTGAAACACCGCGTTGTTCAGCTTCATGGTGTCGTCCCATCGGCTGTGGCCTCTTACCAGCTCGTAGGAGGCAAGCCAATCCTCCTCGTCGTAATCATCGGACCCGCTACACCAGCGGTAACTCAGGACGTGCTACGTCCGCCCCTTATGAACGTGGGTGGCGCTGAGGGACACTCTCAAGGTTGGGTCACTCGTAAACATAAATACCCCCGAAAGCAGGAGTTTTGACGGCCGTCGCCGTAGTTCAGCGGCAGAGCACCGGACGCGTAATTCGGAGGTCGTGGGTTCGGATCCCACCAGCCGCATGTGGTTGTTTTTTCTTCTGCTTTTCTAATCAGTTAGCTTTAAGCGATAACATATTCAGTAATATTCTAAATTGATCACCACCACAAAATAAATAAATTAATTAAAATCCCCTGTGTCCCTCGGTTTCTGTGGCTGTTGGCTTCTCTCATATCTATATTCAGCCCCTCATGCCCCTTCTCTTGTCTCCATATATATATAAGGGATAACAAAACCTTCAAGGCAACTGATTAAAAAAAAATTCAGGGGGCACTTTGACGGTCTAAAGTGGGTAGAGGCGAAAGCGTTTTCCGCACCACTTTCGCTGCTTCTGTGGCACTGGTGGCGTCACATATAATCTAGTACTAAATACTAAGTGATGACAAATCACTAATTAATGCTTAATTACTGATTAATGCCTGAATACTGATTCACTGCTAATTAACGACGCTTAAGTTTTGCCTTTACGAGTGGAACGCGACAGCGTGTTGTAGCGCTGCCAGGGTGTCCACGGAACGCCACCACCCGCTCGGCGCGATGCTTGCCCTTTGAACGCAACGCTTTTTGAGGAAAGGAAATGGCGCAGTAATTCTCTATCATCTCGGTGGACACCTGAATCGCACCGTAGAGGAAGTGGGAGTCAAAGAAGACAAAGAGGGCCCGTATTGAAGAAGATGAAAATTGTATTTGAGGAAAGGAAATTACGCAGTAACTGTCTCGCATATCTTGATGGACAGCCGCCAAAATTCAGGGGGGCACTTTTTTACGTAAAGTGTGGTCACTGATGTATGGTTAAGATGTTAAGCTTCGCCCTAAGAGTGGAACGCGACAGCGTCTTGCAACGCTGCCAGGGAGTCCATAGAACGACATCGCCAATTCAGTTCTATGCCTCGCTCGTCGGTAAATTGGTTTTTGAGGAAAGGAATTTATCTGTCTCTCATATCTTGGTGGACACCTAAACCTCACCGGAAGAGAAGGGAAGGGAGGAGGATGAGAGTGAGCGAAGACACCGTATTCACTAGACGCGCCTTTGTTCATTCCAAACCATCGCGGTGGCATGGCGTAGTGGATAGCATGCTTGTCTCGCATGCCGGAGACCGGGGTTCGATTCCCGAGCTCGAGCAATTTCCTACTCGGTTTTATTTATTTATATGGCCTTACTAGAAAAGTTAATTACGCTAATTGGGTAATTAACTAAGCTCAGTCCCACTTGGAGCATCACTATACGATCCCTTCAATTGGTTACATGGTTACTAGCCAAAGTACAATTGGCCCCGTTTGAAATTCGCGCACTGTGACGTCACGGCCGCTTCGACCAACTGAAAAGCGTGACATTTTCTGTCGACAACTGCTGCTTACAACGATGAGGCATTAAAGGCTTTCGCCTTAATATAAGAAGTTGGGGAAGTCACATTGAAAAACAATAGATTTATTCAACGTTTCGACCAGGGACTGGTCTTTTTCAAGAATGATCATACAGTGCATGGAAGGGTCTTCTTATAGCAGTGAAGCATGGCACACACAGGGCTTGAAAAAGAAAAATGGGAAAAATCAAAGGGGAAAGAGCAACACAGCCAAGACACGAAACCCAAACACTAAGATGCGCCAGCAAAGGCGCCGCGTGAAAGAGGTGAAAGAGTGAAGTGGGCCCGGGCGGGCACGCGACTAGTTGGGAAAAAAAACAAAAAAAGGCGTGGGGGTGGTTAACAAAAGAAGGGACTTAAGTGCCTGCCAATTGTGTGCGTAAGTATCGCCTCTAGCCGCCTCTGTGTGGCCCCGCGCGACTCTAGAAGAAAACACGAGGACACAGAGGTTGCGGCTGAGGTAAGTGTCTCCACACGATGGCACGCGGACCCCAAGACCAGATGAGTTTGCATATGAAGACCATATGGAAAGCTCCTTCTTTACAGGAGTAGAAAAAAGAATAAATAAAGAGAAAAATGGCACTGCGATGGCCGAAGGAAGCAAAACCCCATGAGGGTCGCACATGAGAACCACATGGAAAGGAAAAAAAGTAAAAATAAAGACAGAAAATGACACTGCGATGGCCGAAGGGAACAAAAATACACACACGCAGAGGTGATAAGAATACACAGAATACACACAAGATTGTGTCACTTTTGTAGCATTTTTTAGCAGAGGATATGTCGGGAAATGCGTAAAAGCCCACAAATTAAGATAAAGGAAAGCTCCTTCTTTACAGGAGTAGAAAAAAGAATAAATAAAGAGAAAAATGGCACTGCGATGGCCGAAGGAAGCAAAACCCCATGAGGGTCGCACATGAGAACCACATGGAGTGGAAAAAAAGTAAAAATAAAGACAGAAAATGACACTGCGATGGCCGAAGGGAACAAAAATACACACACGCAGAGGTGATAAGAATACACAGAATACACACAAGATTGTGTCACTTTTGTAGCATTTTTTAGCAGAGGATATGTCGGGAAATGCGTAAAAGCCCACAAATTAAGATAAAGACATCCCCTGAGTGTTAGAAAGGGTACCAAAAAGGCAAATTTCGTTACAGGGAACGCCGCTTAAGAATAACAAAACAACAGTATTAGAATAAATACAAATGGCACGCGAGATAATACAGGCGCCCAAAACAATACAGTTCAAGAGTGTGAAAATATGTCCTAAGAAACAAAGTTTACCCAAACGCTGTGATCAGCAACAACAAAACGATAATAATGCGATGAATACACATGAGAGACGAGCGTCACATAACTCGTGCTTAACCACAACAAAAATAATGTCAGTACCTCGACTAGAAATGAAAGTGTTAAATACAGAACAAATCGTTATGCAACTGTCATCAAAGTAGATTTAAGAAACATTATTTTCGATGCAAAAGAGTTCACAAGGAAAAGAAAAACAAACAAACAAAACATTGCAGAAAGATTTAGCCAGAAAGGCAGGAGAGTTTGCCAGAGCTTTCATTAATTCCAGCAGACAAGGTGTTAAATTTAAATATTAGATATGATTCACAGGCTTCCCTGTCGTAATGTGTCTGGAAGCCAGATTGGAGTATGGTGGCCTTGAACTTTCCAAATGAATGGCCTTTTGTCGTTACGTGTATTGAAAGAGGCAGATCTGGCAGTGATCTTATATGTGCTCTGTGGTTATTTATTCTCAGTCGGAAAAGAGTTTCAGTTTGCCCAATATACTGAGCACTGCACACACCGCACTCGAGGAGGTCGACTACGTTGCTGGTGTCACAGTTGAAATCTCCTCGAATTTTGAATGAGAAAGACGACGCTGTGCTGCGAGCTTCTGTGACCTTATTCATCATTGGACAAAGTTTACAGCGCGGTTTATTACAAGGTGTGCACCCTGAGACTTCACCGTTGTCTAGTTTCGAGGAGGTTACGGCATCTTTGATATTTCTTGCCCTCCGATATACGACACGGGGTGGTTCGGGAAGCAAGCGCTTCATTTTGTCGCTCTGAAGGAGAATGTTGTGATGCTTTCTGAGAATCCCACCGGCGGCATGTGGTTGTTTTTTCTTCTGCTTTTCTAATCAATTAGCTTTAAGCGATAACATATTCAGTAATATTATAAATTGATCAACACCACAAAATAAATAAATGAATTAAAAATCCCCTGTGCCCCTTGGTTTCTGTGGCTGTTGGCTTCTCTCATATATATATATATATATATATATATATATATATATATATATATATATATATATATATATATATATATATATATATAAGGGATAAGTGTGGGACACCTCAGCCGCAACCTGTGTGTCCTCGTGTTTTCTTCTGGAGTCGCACGGGGCCACACAGAGGCGGCTAGAGGCGATACTTACGCACACAATTGGCAGGCACTTAAGTCCCTTCTTTTGTTAACCACCCCCACGCCTTTTTTTTTTCAACTAGTCGCGTGCCCGCCCGGGCCCACTTCACTCTTTCACCTCTTTCACGCGGCGCCTTTGCTGGCGCATTTTAGTGTTTGGGTTTCGTGTCTTGGCTGTGTTCCTCTTTCCCCTTTGATTTTTCCCATTTTTCTTTTTCAAGCCCTGTGTGTGCCATGTTCACTGCTATAAGAAGACCCTTCCATGCACTGTATGATCATTCTTGAAAAATACCAGTCCCTGGTCGAAACGTTCAACAAATCTGTTAAGTTTTTCAATGTGACTTCCCCAACTTCTTATATATATATATATATATATATATATATATATATATATATATATATATATATATATATATATATATATATATATATATATGTATGTATATATATATATATATGTACCTAGAAACCTGCACACCGATATGAGAAAACTGCTCATAGCGGCAGGTGCCAGTTCACTTTATGATTGGCCTCGACAGGTGGCGTGAGAAGAGCAATCATGTTCTCAATAACCCCACAGATGGCAGTGGCTACGGTGCAGAGCAGTTGCGTATTGCTTAACAGTTTCACTCCTGCACCAGGAGTGATATGAAGACTCCCAGGAATCTATGAATGTAAAATAGAGAATGAGCAATTCCACAAAAATGGGCATTAACCCATTATCACTACTTGGGCAACTTCCATCTGTGATCAATGGATCCGAACAGCAGAACCGCAGGG
>NW_028317774.1:50000-52500 GCF_055824585.1 Amblyomma mixtum | reverse complement strand
AACCCGCATCACAGGGGGCGTACCACGACAGCACTGGAAATTGGACCGACCATCGTGTTTCCGGCGTGATTTCTTCATCGGAATGCATCGCGAAGACCAAACTGATAGGACTGCGCAACTGGACACCACTACTGCATGCGCATCGCACGCCACCATCGACTACGTCACCAGTCACAGCACATAAAAGAGAAGCTTCTGCCCGGTTCGCGACCAGTGGGCACGGCGGAGGCGTTGGAACCATGCGGCTAACAAATCCGTTCCTGTTTTTTGTCCAGGTAAGAGACAAACAGCCTGTTTACTCTTACCGCAGTGACAATGTGTGCCTACTGCTTCTGCCGTGCCCACGGCCGTTAGTTACGCTCCTTACAGCAATGTATCATTGTTTTGTTGACGTGCTTGCTATGTGTGGTGACGTAGAACCAAACCCAGGTCCTTCGACGCAGGAAATGCTGCAAACAATAATGGAAGATCTTAAACAGCTGAAACAAAATACAAGCTCTACTAACACGAGACTGTCTGCTATCGAAAAGAAGCTAGACGATATTTCCTCAACGGTTACTGACTACACCTCTAAAGTAGAATCACTGGAAAAAACTGTCGACAGTCTACTTATGAAAGTAGACGACCTAGAGAATAGAAGCAGGCGGAACAACCTAATTGTGTTTGGCGTTAAGGAAACCGAGGACGAAACACCCCAAGACCTTGAGAACATGGTCTGCAAGGATGTTCTTCTGGACCGGTTGAAAATTTCGGATGTGGCTATTGAGCGTATCCACAGAATAGGGAAGCCAGCTGAGGACAAATGCAGACCAGTTATCTTTAAGCTAGTTGACGGGAGGGTCAAAGAGAGAATTCTCAAAAGCTGTAGAAATCTGAAAAACTCAGGCTATAGTATATCCGAGGACTTCTCCCCTCGCGTTCAGTCAATACGAAAGAAGCTCTGGGAAAGTGCGAAAGAGGAAAGGTTGAAAGAAGAGAAGGTCATGCTCAAGTTTGACAAAATTAAAATAAACGGCAAACTGTATCGATGGGACGACGCCCGCAATGAAAGAGTTCCCTGCGCTCCAAAGTGATGGTCTGTTTCCAAACTCGTGTCCGCACAAAGTAACACACAGAGCTCAGGAGCACTAAGAACACAGACATCCTTGAATTCCTTTTGCGTGCTTAACATTAATGCTAGAAGCATAGTAAATAAATTCGACGAACTTGAAAGCCTCCTCTTCACACACGATCCTGACGCTGCTGTTCTGACAGAAACATGGCTTCATGATGCAATTCCGAATGATGCAGTTATCACATCCGATCAATACGAAATCGTTCGTCGCGACCGCACTTCAAGAGGGGGCGGTGTCGCTATTCTGATAAAGAAAGGCATTGACTATACGCTGATACCGCATCACACCAACACTGAAATGGTTTGGGTTGTTCTCCGTCTTCTTCAGCTTAGTCTTTTAATAGGTGTTATTTATCGACCACCGAATGCTGATACTTCTGTACTGGACAACTTGCACGACTTTTTAAATGAACATACAAAGCGCTATAGCCATGTTATCGTATGCGGCGATTTTAACTTGCCAAACATCAACTGGGATTCTCTGTGCGATCAAACTTTGTGTGCTAACTCGGATGCTTTGCTCAGCATTGCTTTCAACTATAACTTAAACCAGGTTGTTCAGAAACCTACGCGCATTACAGAAAATACCAGTTCTCTTCTTGACCTAGTGTTTATATCGGACCCTGTTAGTCAATTGGGCTTTTCGACAGATGTCTTTCCCGGAATATCAGACCATGAAGCGGTGCTCTTTAAAAGCGAATTGCTGCGACCAGTAATTGTTCATCAGGCAGGAAAAGTGTTTCGCGACTTCAACAATGCTCAGGATGAAAGCGTTCTAGATCAGCTTGAAGTTACGTATGAATCCTTTGCCGAAAAATACACTGATGGGCGTACAAGTGTGAATGACTTGTGGTTAGAATTCAAAAGTACGGTTCATCAATGTATCAACAAGTACGTGCCGCTTAAACATAAGAAGCTGAAAACCGCGTGTCCCTGGATAACACGCGAGATCATACAGTTAAAACGTCGCGTGAAGCGCTTATCAAGGTCAAGCAATAAAGTTGGTGGTGCTTTGCCGGCTCTTCGGGCTGAACTGCGTTCAAAAATAAAATCTTCACGGTACCACTTTTTTAATGTCAAGATGCACAATTTTCTAAAAACTGACCCCCAAAAGTTCTGGAGGCATCTGTCACAGAAAAAAGACCCGGTTAACAAACTTCTCCTTAACAACACAGTTGTTACCGACTCCCTCCGCTTAGCGACTGCCTTCAATGAGCACTTTTCTTCTGTATTCCTGAGTAACAGCAACTCAGTCTCCGAATCTCGAACTAGCCATTTCAATCTGCCAGACCTAATTATTAACGAGGAGGGTATTGTTTCGGCTCTATTGGAGTTGAACACAAAAAAATCCTCTGGACCAGACGATATCCCTAACGCTTTTCTGTA